>NC_052532.1:117556598-117571598 GCF_016699485.2 Gallus gallus
TGGCCTGCCTGAGGCTGGCTCCTGCCTTTCCCCCTGCAGGGCCCATTGCTCTGCCCATTTCTGAGCTCACAGTGAGCTGGCATGTCAGCAGGAGATTTCTCCCCCACTTATCTTCCCCTCAGTCCCCGGATCTCTGTCCCTGCTATCAACAGGCACCATGCTTTCTCCCTTGCCGCACACGTACTCACATGGACTATGTTCTGGAAGAAGCCACGGTTGGACTCTGTCTCAAGCAGGACCATCATGAGCCTGGCCAGAGCTTTCAACGATGTTTGCAGAAGCTGAAAGCAGAAGAAGGGATTGAGGTGTGGCATCTCGGCTGCTGCGAGAGCATAGGGTGTGAGTGCTGAGGTAGGTTTCAGACTGAGAGGTGGCCAGGAAAGATATGGCAGGTTACCTGCAGGTACTGAGCTGCTTGCTGTGACTTCCTGATCTTCAGCATCATCCCTGCTGAAGGATGTGTCACAATGTTCTTGCAGCACAGAACCAACATTTCAGAAATGTGCTTGTTTTCTAAAGATGGCTTCAGCTTGCTGACAGGAGGGAAAAAAAGGAACACAAAGCAGAAAGAGCTTTTACTATTGCTCTCCAGACTGGTTCAGGCAACATCTCAGTTTCTCCTAATGGACAGCTGCAAAGCCAACACCCCTGCAGCCTGTGCTGCTGAGCCCTGCCTTTAGTTCCAGCAGCGCCCGCCTCCTCCCCGGCAGCAGTGAACCACCTCCTGCTCTGAAGGGAAGGAGACACCAGGTCTCCCTTCTCTTCCCTGCCAGGGGACAGGAGCACCAGGGCCTTTCTTCCTGCCCAGAACCTCAGCTTTGCTGGGCACAACAGCCCAGCCGACTCTCCTGTAGATGCAGCTCCTCGCCCCCTGCCCCCTCCAGGCTTTCGGGAGCTACCCAAATGGAGGACCACCATCCTGCCTTGCAACCCCAGAGGCTCCCACCCTTACCTCAACTGCTCCAGGGCCAGAACCACCTTGAGGGGCACAGGGGAGACAGGGGTGCCCAAGTAATACCTCTTCAGCAAGTCCTGTAAGTCCCAGAGAGACACTGTCAAAGTGGGCAAGGGGCACATGAGAGTTCTCCCACCCAGCCCAGAGACAGACACAACTGCCACACAGTGGCCCCATCACTCCCATGTTTCCCACAGAAGCACTGCAGGATGCAGCAGCTCCACAGCTGGTGGACTTCGCCTGCTGCCCAGCCACTGCCTGCCAGCACACAAGGTCCCCACCAGCTGGAGTTGTGGCTGAGGGAGACCTGTATGGCTCTGGGGAAGCGAGCCAAGGAAGTGGCACAGCCCAGAACTCTGCCGAAGACAGCACTGGCTCTATGCACTCACCATAAGGATCTCCAGCAGCTTGCCCTTCAAGGAGAGGTTAAAGCAGGCAGAGTCACCCACAGCTTGGAAGGCAGAGCTCAAGTCGGTGATGCTCTGCACCAGCGCAAGCTTGTTCTGCAAGTCCTGAGGCCCAAGAGAGAAGAACATTCTTTGAACTGCGGGAAGGGCTGAGGGCTGCAAGGGGAACACGTGGGGGCAACGCTAAGGGAAGGGCTTGGATCTTCATCTGGGCACAAACCATTCCCCAAGGGACCTTTGGAAAGAGAAGGCCCATCTCAGCATCCCCCCACATGGAGGGGCTGCAGCTGGATGTTCTGACACCCTGGCAAACCCCAAGCTCTCACCCAGCAGCTGCAGCTGTAGAGCAGCAGGATGTTGCCCACAATGTCTCCCTCTAGGTGGGCGAGCAGCTGTTCCTTGGAGGCTCGCAGTGCCAAGCTGCCATGGGCGAGGATGAGAGCGCTGCGTGTGGCCTGAGCTCTTCTGCTGTCCAGCTCCATCTGTGTGGGGGGAAATGCCTTGAGATACTTGCTCAATGGTCCCCGGTGCCCCACGATGCACCTGGGCTCCCAAGGCAGGAGCTGCCGTGAAAATAAGGGGGAAGAAAGCCAAGATGGAAACCCGTAACGCTTCACCTTCTTGTGTCTGGAGATCTTCGCATTCTGGCCTTTGCACAGCCTGGATGCAAACATGGTGAGTGTGTCCAGGACTGTGTGGAAGTTGCTCTCAGCAGCATGGCTGAGAAGAGAGATCATTCCCTGCACAAAAGAACAAGGGGCAGTTGGTGCAGGCCTGAATCTACTGGCACGGCCAGCCACAGGGGCCAGTCTGCTCCTTGCCTGAGGTAAATGGCAGCAGTGAGGAGATCGAAAGGCCTGTAGCATGGCCAGGAGAAGCCTTCTGCCCCACAGACAGACCGGGGACGCTGGCCAAAGTTCGTTGGGAGGAGAGCTCACCTGAGCCTCAGATGGCTCCTCTGCGTTTGCTTCCTCCAGGTGTTGCAGGAGCTTCTCTTGGATGTGGAGGACTTCCTTACAAGCTCCCAGCACTGTCCCCAGAGCCTTGTACAGGAAAGACTGCATGGGAAGGGAAAGAAGAAGGTGAGATGTGGCAGCAGCCTGACCTGCTGTGAGAGGGCCAGGTGGGAAGGACCTATTCTCCCTGGGAGATGTTGAGAGCAGCTGCAGGGCGGAGCTTTAGCCAGCTCCCGGGCAGTTTGCAGGGAAAGGCACTCTGGGGGGCAGGGGCCAGGGAAGGGAAGCAGAGTAAGCAGCCGTCGTGGGCAGAGCACTGCCTGCATCCCCAGGCCCAGTTGGGCACCTGCAGCTTCACCACTGGGTAGAGCCAGGGGAAACCCACCTTTTCTCCAGAGCCGCTGGGAGAGCTGCTCAACCACCGGCTCAACTCGCAGCTCAGGGCCTCGGTCCAGGCCTCATCCTCCACGGTCTCCAGCGATGCCCTCAGGAACTGTTGGAGAACAGGAGAAGCCAATGATCCCTTGCCCTTTGCCTCTTCCCGCATTCCCAAGTTGCTGCAGCCTTCTGGGGAGAGCTGCCTGGAAGAACGGTCCCTCTCCCAAATCCCACCAGCATTCCCTCCATTTAAGCCACCTGCCACTCTCCACCTAAGACCCCTCTTGGGCATGGGACAGAGAAGCAGCGCTGCAAAGGTGTGCGGCTGCTCCACAGCAGTATTTGAGAGGCTGTTCCTGTCCTGTGGTGGCTCGTATAGGAGCAGGGCTCCTTGAGGCAGGCAAGCACTTCTTTGCACCATGCCTCCCAGCAGTGCTGTACCTTTAGCAGATGGTGCTCCCACTCTGCAAAGTCCAGGACGCTCTCATCTTTCCCTGCACCACAACAGGAAGCAAAAGACACTTGCTTGGGATCAAGACACAGAGGAAGAGCTGCTGTAAACCTGGCTTGGCCTGGGCACTCAACATTGCCAAGCTGGAACCTGCACCCCCTTCACAATGACCTGTCCCTCCCGACAAACACTGTTCCAGCAGGAACACAGAACTGCCCCAAGACTGCTATCTGAGGGGATGTGAAGGCCCCATCCGTGTCCTGGAATGGGCAAATCCCTGGGGGGAAAGGTCCCCGGGTGTCAGTGCTGTCTCCCTGGAATGGGAACAGCAGCAGAGCAAGCACTGGGCCGCAGGCAACACTTCCCCTCTGCCACACTGCAGAGATGCATTTTCACCCCCCCCTTCCCTGCCTCTGCCCTTCCCTCCTCACCAGCACTTTACCTTCAAGGTACTGCAGCAGCAGGGGGATCTCAGCAGCCCATATGGCCCCCACAGCTCCGTGGATCCTGCTGTGGAGGTTTTGCATAAGCAGCAAGGCAGCAGCTTGGAGTTCGCTGCCTGCAAAAGGGCTCCCTGCCACCACCTGAGTGAGAGCAAAGAGAAGCAGGGTCACTTCTGCAGCAAGAGCAGCAGCTTCTCCCAGGACGGAAGCAGCTTGGCTCTGCCCTGGCAGGCAAGGAGCAGCCAACAGCTGTGCTCATGTCCACGCTGCTTCCTCTCTGGGGCTTATGGCACCACCCTCTGGAGCATCTACTCACCAACAGGCGTGCCAGCAGTGTCTGGGGAGTCAGCATTGGGCCTGAGAGGAGAAAGAAGTGCTGAGTAAGACTGCAAGACGCTCTGTGCCCTGCCACACATACCTCCACTGCCCCTTCTGGGTGCTAACACAGGTCAGCAGAGATCACTGGGGGAGTTTCTGCTCCTACCTTGAAATATGGAGCTGACAAAATGGGAATCCAGTTCTTCTATCTGCTGCTCTGTCAGATCCTCTCTCTGCGCCAGGGCTTGGATGCAATGGGAGACTGGGATCAGCATGCCCGTGTACTGGGCTGGCACCACGTACAGCAGCAGCCGGGGCCACAGGAGCTGTAGAGAACGAGGCGGTTGAGCATGTCAGCATTCCTGCCTCCGCACAGAGATGAAGAGGACTCTGAATTTCCCTGAGTCTTGTGTGCTTCAGAGCACACTGGAGAAGAGACCTGGGGTGTTGGAATGGGACGAGGAACATGTGATGCAAAGGCAAGGAACAGCAGCATGGCAGGGTGTGACTTACTTTGGACATCCCGCTCACAGAGACATCCAGTGATCCCAGGATGTCCATGCACAGCTCTTGGAGAGTTCCTTCTTCCTGGGCTTCCTGGGCAGAAAGGTCTCCGGCTGCCTGCACAACAGTGTTGTTGAAACGCCAGTTATGCTCAGTTCCTAGGAGCCTCTCAGGAGGATCAGGTGTGACCACACTGGTGCTTCTGTGCCACCCTGTGAGCAGCACAGGCCTTCCAAAGGAAGATGCTGCCCAGTGTCCTTACCCTTCTTCCCATGGTGCGGCTGAACTCACTGAAGATGTGCCCCACCACATCCCAGGCTGAGCAGCTCCGGGCGTTAGCACTGAGCATGTCCTTGATGAAATGCAGAATGGCCCTCCGCACCTGCCAGGGGTCAATTGTGGGTGTGATTTTTCTGGTCAGAAGGCAAAGGGAAGCCACCTGCTCATTGAGGCAGCCCTTTGGGCATGAGCAGAGACAACAAGAGCAGAGGAGAAGCCTTGGCTCCTGAGGTGAGGGCCAGGCCTCAGCACCAGACGGTACTCTTTCCATGCACAGCACAGAGACCTGCCCACTCCACTCTGCCTGCTCTCCCCACAGGAGCCAGCACCTCCCTGGTCACCCCAGCCCTGCCCATGTTGGCAGCAGCATCACCACCCCAACAGTCCTTTCCTTTCCCAAACCAGCTCACCCGGATCCTGAGGTCACTGCACAGACACTGCACAGCCTCTGCAACCTGGGGCAGCTTCTCTGTCATCACAGGATCTGCAAGAGATGCACAGAAGCATGCATGGAGGCACAGCCCAGATGGCAAAAGGGATCCCTGGAAGTCCCAACCTGTGGTACTGACCATCAGAGCGAGCCAGAGCACCGAGCAGACCCAGGGCTGCCACGCATCCAGCCTCCCTCTCACTACCCAGCTGCGACTGTAGAAACAGGACCGTTTCCTCTGGGCAGATCCGGGCTGCAGGGAGAAAATCCCACACTGTGTTAGCAAGAAACTCGCACCCATTCCGGAGGTTTGTGAGAGAGGTTTTGGCCAGGGCACCGCCAAGCATCACCAAAGCTCCTCTCCTTACCCTGCAGCAGGATGCAGTGGGTCAGCTCTACTTTGTCAGTCTCGCTGTGCTGCTTGGTTTCATCAGAGAGCTGTGGGAACAAGGTCCATTTGAGAAAATCACATCAGCACTGAGGACAGAAAAGAAACTGTGCTGCCAGCTCTCATCTGCCTTGGCACTCCCAGGTAAAGGACATGGAGACAAAACCCAGCCTGACCCACAGCATCCCGGGGGCACACACACGGCTCTGGAGCAGCCATAGGCATGCAGGAACTAAGGCTGAATGGCTGCCAGAGGCTCGGAGATTTGCAGTCCTCCTGAGACTTAGCCAAGACGGAAACTCTTGTGGGTGCAAGGATAGACTCCCCTTACCTGGTAGAACACAGCACTGGTGATGGCCAGAAACTTGTCCTTGGGGATAACACACTCAACTCCCTCCAAGGCCTCCAGGAAGATACTGAGGCTCTGCAAGAGACCAGGAGAGGAAGAAAGGGCTGAAGCCACATCTAGCCACTTGGGAGCAGAGAAACTGTTTCCCAATGTTTTTTTGCTGGGAGAAGCTCCCGCACAGGTGTTCTTGTTTGTCCCCCCCTCCCAGCAGCACCAGGAGAGTCTCTCTGCTTTCAACCGAGCCCTGTTTGAGCACTGTTTGCAGGCATTTCCCACCCAGCAGCCCTCTTCTCCCCCATCAGATGCAACTGGACGCGGTCCCCCTGGTTGTTAGCACAGAGCTCCTCAGGCACTCAGAGCCCCACAGTGGTGGTGGTGAAGCCTCCCATCCCCAGGAGATGGGCCCCGGTGACTCCTGGCCCCCTTCTGGCTCCCGTCCGGGTTGTTCCTTCCTTGACTGAAGAGCTCAGGAAGCCTCAGAACTCCCTTGCACACCTGTTCCTTCTTTCTCCAAGGGCTCCCCACCTCCTCCCTGCATGCCCCTGGCCCCTCTTGGCACTTGCATGGGCCCCACGTCCACGCTGAGCCCTGCACAACATCTTACCTTGGCCACCCTGAAGGTGTCTTGGACCTCCTGACACAGGTGCCCAAGCCAGAGGAGGTGCTCCCAGACTTGCTCTCGGTGCATCTCCTCTTGCAGGAGGACAGCCATCATGGCAGCCACAGCCCCGAGGATGGCCTTTTTGTCCTGGAGAGGGATGGCAGAGGCCCAGCATCAAAGACTGAAGGTCTGCCCTTCCTACAGAGAGGGCTTTCTCTTTCCCTTCCCACTCCCCATGCCCCCATGCCCAGTAGGAGATAGGCTTGCTCTGGAGGGCAATCAGGTTTTCCCCACACCTTCATCCCCAGATCTCCCTGCCACAATGCTGTGACATGTGGCTGCTTCCTGGCAGGGAGATCCAGCCCCAAGCACAGTGCCAGTTCAGGGCCCTTTGCAGAGCCAGCCCACTCCTTCTCATCACCCTCTGCTCTCAGCCCGCTGGGCACAGGCAGAGCTGCCGACATGGATGTCTGCACTGCCATTCTGGGCTGGAAATGCAGCATTGCTCACCTTTTCCTCCTTGCAGTCCTGCCAGTTCCTCACCACAGAGCAGAAGAGCTGGTGAAGATTCTCATAGATTTGCTCTTTCTCCATGGCAGGCCAGGGGCATTGCTTTCCAGAGGACAAGTGAAACTTGACTCCTTCTGACCATTGTTTCACAACTGCAAAAACAAAGCAGAACAAAGCAAATGAATAATTAATTTAAAAAAGAGAGAGACAGAGAGAGAGACAGAGAGTAAAGGGAGCCTGTGAGAGTCTGCAGCAGGGCGAGGAGCAGGGGCTGTCCTGAGCCCCCCTGCTCTGGGGCCAGCACTCACCAGCACAAGCAACATGCAGGGTCTGGCCACTCTTCACCTGGCCCACCACACTGCGTAGGCCGGCCAGCGTCTGCCACATGAAGGAGATGCACTGTGGAGCTGCAGAGGGAAAGGGGAAGGCTAGGGTCAGAGCCCTGGCAGCGAGGGAGGAGGGGCTGCAGCCCTGCATCCCCCAGCTCAACGCAGATCACGCGCAGAGGGGAGAGACCCCGTTCCCCTGTTGTCATAGACATCAGGAGGCTGAGGGCACTTTACCGTAGCAGCTGAACAGTTTGCTCAGGGTGATGAGCACAAACTCCTTGGACATCTCCCCTGTGGCCTTCAGGTGGCCCTGGAGCTCAGCCATCACCAAGCTGAAGTGTGTCCGGGCCAGAGCCACCAGGGCATTGCTGGCAGCCATCCTCACATTGCCTGTCACGCCCTGAAAAAGAGTGACTGGTGACACGCGGCACAGGAGACTGCCTGAGGCCTTTGGACGGGCTAAGCCACTGCCAGCAGAACACCAGCGCGGGCAGGCGGCTCCCTTTGCCGCCTTTGGGAGTGACCCCTCACCTGGGCTGCCGTCAGGTCCTGGGACACCTCAGCCAGCAGCCGGTTCACCACTCCGCACGGCGGGCGGCTGTCATCTTCCCACAGGACGTGTTCCAGCTCACAGTACGCCTGCGCTCGGTCACCCTGGGGACAGGGGTCAGTCACACTCACTTTGCCCACTGCCACCCATCGCTATGCGGATGTGCTGCCAGGGCCTGGCACCCGTGGGACTGTGGCACTGGGCCAAGGCAAGGTTGGATGTCCCCAGCTCACCTCCTGATCTTGCAGGCGCTGTAGCAGCAAAGTCACGGCACAGGTGGGGACAGGGCTTGCCGCCCTGCCTCTCTCCCTGCAACGCCTACATCTGGGCATGCAGCCCACACAGGCAAAGAGACCTGGAAGGAAAGAGCAGAGCAGCTGTCGCTGGTGTTGCTTGGAGCCAGGGCTGCGCATCCGTCCAGCTCTGGGAGGAATGCTCCTCTAGCCCCACAGCATGGGTTGGGCTATGCTGGCACATGTGTGGTTGGCGGGGAGAGGGGAGAGAGCCTTCCCCTTGCTGGGGTACTAGGGAACCATGGTGGGCAGCTGCACTTAGCAGAGCAAGGACAGTGCTAATGGCATGTCCTAAACAGACATTTGTGGCACGCATGTGCTCAGGTAATATCACGGTGTCGGAAAGATGGAAGAACCTTACCTCGAAGGGCTCTCAGCCGCTCCATCACAGCAGGATATCTCCAGATAGACACAATGCTCTCTCTGGGTCCTCTTCCTGCGCCTCTCACAAGAGACTGAGCCACCGCTCCCACCGCTGCCACAGGGGTGGAAGAGGCAGCCATTGTGACATCACGCTGAGGAGTGCCACCTCACAGAGAGTGACGTGCCCTGGCCTGGGGACCAGACAGCATGCAGGGCAACCTTGCAGGCCCCAAAACACAGCATGTTTTTGTGAGGCTCTCGGCTCAGGGGAGGATACATTCTGTGCCGAAGCAGGGAATCACCTCAGTGGGTGAGGGAGAGCTGTTTGAAAGGAACATCTGGTTCTCTCCCTAACCAACCTTCTGCTCAAAGCAGGAGGGCTCAGCACCACATCATCCCTGTCATGGCTTTGTCTAACTTGATCTAGAACACCCCAAAGGACAGAGATTGTATCATCTTTCTGGGAATGCCCTATCACTAGTGACTGAACTTCACCTGACATTAAAGCTGAAGCTGGCCTACCTTGTGGCTGCTTATGTACAGTGTATTATCTTTGGCTCTGTTCCCTTTCAATACATGTATGGAACTATTAAACTGTCCTCCTTAGCCTCTGTCACCAGACTGAAGAAGCCCAGTTCCCTCAACATCAAACAGGCCATGTATCTGTCATTCCAGATCATCTTCTGGGACTGGGTGCCTGAACTGGACACAGTAAACTAATTACAAATTCACTGGTACTGAAAAGGTAGATAAATTTTCTTTGGCTGACAAGCCATTATTCTTATAAGGTTGGCCATATGCAGCTTTTGTTGCTTATTCATTTGACTCGTAATCAATCTAGTCCAACTTGCCAGATATTTCCATAGTGAGATACAGAGCAAGGGTGAGTCTCTGAACTTGTTGCTCAGGCACAAGTTATAGTATCCTCTCCTGCAAATGATGATCAAATGTAACAGCCTTTATTTTTGTTTGTTCTTTAATGAACAAAATTAATTTCTATGAAATGAATCAGTGGTTTCCACCAGCAAATGCCAGTGAAAATATTTCCATATTTTTTCCAAGCAGAATTGCTGTAGGCAGTTTCTCTGTAGAGATTAAAAACTAGCAAAAAACTGTCAATTCTTTGTTTCATCTTTCAACTGAATTTAATTAGATCTGATATTCATGGAACTAAAGAATGAAGAACACTTGTTAGACTGTTACACATACTGGAAATCTATAAAGAACTTCTATAATAACAACCAAGAGAATTCCCATCAAGGGAGATAAGCATGAAGATCTAATCTTCCTTAGAAGATAGTAAAAGACCATGTTACAAGAAAGAAAAAAAAATGGAAGTTTGAAATCTGGGAAGAATCTAAATCAATAGGGAGTAAAAAAAATTAAGTGTAGTTAAAACTGCAAAGCTGAAGCTCAGTTTTATGTTTTATTAAACATTCTGGTTCATACTGAAGTCACATAATGTGATCTACACATAAAATTTGTAATAACAGACTCTTTAATCATAGATTAAAAGTTAGTGACAAATTTAAAATATGTACCAGATATGATGATGAACTCCTGATTTCCTGTAACAGGCTTATACTGTCCTAGGACAATTCTCCAAGGAGCCTTCAGCTTAGTCAGCATCTTGGATGTAGTGGTCAAAGCTGATGCTTTATCCAGGTGCCAGGAAATCACCCCTCTTCTATCCCAAAAGACAGTGAATGTCACTTTACCTTCTGAGGGCCACAGCTTGAACTTTTTTTGAAAGGGAATTCACATGTTGGCTGCCCGGAATGTGGCTTGTCTTTCATGTCACTGTTGGCACTGCTGCAATGCACCACCCACTACCTCACTACCTCACCCAATATCACAGTGGTCACATCCACTGCTTAGTCTCCACAAGCATTCAGCATCGATGAATGTCAGTGCTATTTTTTTTCACATAGATGTTGCGTGTAGTCTCCGTTCGCTCGTCCGGTGTTCGTCCTCTGTCCACATGTAGGGCTTACTGCTGGGCGAAACCGACCCTTTACCAGGTCGGGGCCAGATGCTCACCCAGACCCCAGGAGTAAGTGAGGCAAATGGCGTTTATTCACTACTAAACACAGCTTATATACATTTTACCTAGATAACCGTGCTGTCATGTCCCACTCTGATTAGTTCACACCAGATAACATTGTGCCTTATTTGGCCGTTTCCACATTCTTTTATCATCCTTCTTCTTCTCCTGTTTTCTCTGCAACAAGGTCAGCACGATAGCACTGTCTCTCTATGTTTAGGGAGAGGCCTGTCCCGTACATCCCGTGCCCCCGCAAGACGCCTACTACAACATCTCCCCCTCCCTAAGCTAAATACTACTTACACACACACCTAACCCGTACATCGCGAAGCAGCGCAAAACGCCTAATCCTAAATATATTTCAGCACACTATTCCTACTATTTTCTACTACAGTTCTTAAGCAATCATCAGAGCAACAGGGAATTCTTTTCCGTGCTCGGCCAAGCCTTGCCCCGTTACAGCACGAACGCAACAACCTAAACCCCTCTATAATTTTTCACGCAATCTATGATACTCAATGTGATAGTCAAAAGTCTTGTCCATCATTCGTTGAAGGCAGTTCTGCAAGCATCCTACAAAGCATGGAAGACAGATTAGAATACACACAAAGATTGCAAATCCTACTGCGAGAGCTTTAAGCAATTGCTTTAACCATGAACCCGTTCCCCCAAACAGTCCGTCCAGCCAGCTTCCAAAGGGATCACGCTCTTCTTTAATTTTCTGCATATGTTCTTGTGTCCATTGTAGTTGTTTGTGACACTCTGTAATCGCCATGGACACCATAAATATCAGCAACATTGGAAGTGTCAGCGTTGCAGGTGTAGTGCTCCTCTTGATGAATGCTTCTTGATCCCATCGTCTGTCCCTCAGTTGTTCTGGAGTTGGCTTCGGTTTGCCAACGAAGAATTTCTGTAGAAAACTCGCACCTAGACTCAGTTTTTGCAGATATGTTACTTATATCTGGTATTACTTTTCGCGATGGTACCCACAGAATTTTTCCCAGATTCATGATGTTTAACTGCCACATACCCGACGACTGATACCCTTTAGTAAGCCCTTCCTGTGATCAGGAGGCCCTGACTGGCCTCCCCCACAGGGGCACTGTGCTCTAACATGGCCATACTGGCCGTATCGGAAACACAGCCCTTGCTGCTGCAGCAATCTTTGCTGCCGCAAGCCAACAGCTACGACAGTAGCTGTGGCTAGCCCTTCATTAGTTAAATGAGCCACCTTGAGCTTATCTAAGACATACTGAATAACTTCTCCCTGGGTATTAAGCGTACTTGGGCCGGCTCGCAGCAATGCCTTAACATTGTCATGCGATTTCTGTTGCAGGCAGTCAATGATCACTGGCCCTTGGGCTGGTTCCAGGAGATCAGACCCCTCTGCAGCAGCTAAAAGCCTGTCTGCAAAGCTTTGAAAGGATTCATTCGCGCCCTGGGTAATATCTGTGCACGGAGCAGGTGGTTCGGCCTTATGCACAAGTTTATTAAACGCTTCCACCATTGCATCTGTGGCTGCTATTAGCTCCCCTGGCCTCAGTCTCGCTAGCTGGCCCTGGGGCAAAGCCACTCCCACAGCCTTCCCTGAAAGCCGCTGGATGCCGGTCCCATGCAGGGAGCAGCCCGGGCCGACCACTGCCGCCCCGGCACGGCCCCCCAACTCGGCCATCCAGTCCGTCTCCCATAACGTATATTGAACCAGCCTGAGCACCATACGCATTAAGTTTGTGATGTCACGGGGGAAGAGAGGCCCCAGTGCAGCCAAAGTTTGTAGTGCATTTAATGTCAGAGGCGATTTCAGGCCTCTTTTATCCATAAATTCCACCAGGCGCGTAACACCCCCGGGGTCAGGCGGCACCCATTCGGGACCACGATCACTCACAATCACCCGGAATGCCTCTGGAACTATACCCTTCCCCAGAGCCTCCGATCTAATCCCATTCCAGTCCGTCATTTGATCCTTCCCCCTGCACTCAAAGCCAGTCCCTTCTTTCTCCTCTACACTATCACTCCTGGGAGAGACCAGAGACGGTAGGCTCTGCCCCCTGTCCGCATTGGACGGACCTTTCGTCTGGTCCCTCCCCATGTGGGCACTAAGTTGATCCTGCCCATGTAGATCACAGCTTCCTCCGCCCCTTTGAGTCAGGTAACACTGACGTAATTCTGATAAAGGATACAACGTTCCGCCTGAGGGGTTCGGATACGGGGGAGGGGGACGAGACAACGACCTTTCGCTCTCTTGTTGTTTGTCTTCTTTTGAACTGAGCGCGGTCGGCTCAGCCGGCGCCATCTCGCCAACGGTCATTGGCGGCTCCGTCTCCTCTCGGCCCCTGCAAGAAACTGCTCCCGAACCCCCATCGGACCCGACCGGGTCCTGTGTCTCGCCTCCTCCGCTGAGACCCAAAAGGTATCGAGCCTCCACCAATACCTTTCCCTCTACTCTGGCCGCTTTCAACGCCCCCAGTATCAGACCCCAAGTTTTTAACTCCGCTGTTATCTGAGTGACCATTGCTCGTTGGGATAAGGCAGCGGTAATCGAATCCCAATTATTGTGGTCACAAATATCGTGGGGCGATGTTAATAGCCCCTCCCTCTCAAGCAACGAGAGGACCGCAGCTATCTCCTTCTGAGAAGGAGCATGCTTCCCGTGATAAATCTTACACGCGTGAACGATCACCTTTATGACGGTTTCCATGTCGCCTCCGATCCTCCTCCCAGTTGAGACCAGGATCCCAGGCTCTTCTCCGGCGTGATCCCGGAGGCTATATTCGTCGCTCGTCTGCGACATCCACCGACAGAGGGGTGACTGCAGATTCCCTCTGTCCCCGGGCTCGGCCCCCGGCTTCCACCGCCCAGCAAGTGCTAACGCCCCGCGGTGGGCTCCTGCCCCGTCAAGCAGACAGCCGACTCGTTCCCCTAAGCATCACGTCGGGGGTCACCACTTGTTGCCTTTCGCAGGCAACCGTGATGTTCGTTGCTTAGGGGAGCCTGCGGCTTGGCCATATACCGAGGTGACACCAATATGATGATCGGTAAAATGGCCCCTATTCACTACTAAAACACAGCTTATATTACATTTTTACCTACAAAACCGTGCTGTCATGTCCCACTCTGATTGGTTCATACCAGACAACACCGTGCCCTATTTGGCCGTCTCCACATTCTTTTCTCATTCTTCTTCTTCTCCTGTTTTCTCTGCATCAAGGTCAGCACGATAGCGCTGTCTCTCTATGCTTAGGGAGAGGCCTGTCCCATACATCCCGTGCCCCCGCAAGACGCTTACTACAACACTGGGTGATTTTCAAATGGAACATGTAGAGCTGCAATCTAAAGTCTGTTCTCTTTACTAAACAGTAAATAAAATAAAATAAAATAAAATAAAATAAAATAAGTTTTGTTACTTATTATATTATCTGATGCATTTTGTGAGGGCTGCTCTGAAAGTAATGCCTCTCATTGTATGGTGTTGGCCCATGACGTCAGAGGCGGATGTTGGTGGTGTGGCAGTAGGGGCCAAACCTTCCCACCGGTATTCCATGACATTATTGCCGTGCGACAGATGGCAGCAGAGGGGCAGTCTGACACAATGGGTCTGACGTGGAAGTGCACGTGAAGCAGAGGTGTGTCACTGAACTCCTCCGTGTGGAAAAAATGTCACCCACTGACATTCATCGACGCACACGGAGCATTGAAGAAGACCAAGCAGTGGATGTGAGCACGGTGAGGCGGTAGGCAGTGGCAATAGCAACAGTAGGTCACCTCCGCTGGTGCAGATTGTTACAAGCACGGTACGCAGGCTCTTCTTCATCACTGGTGAAAAGGCATAGCTCATGGTGGGGACAGTTTTGTAGCTGAGAATGTGAAGAGGTTTCAAGAGGGGTTACAGCTTGACTGTGTGGAACCATTTCCAAAGTGAGTTGAAGCAGGATTTCTTTCCAAAAGTCTGGCAACCTGTATCTGGATGGCATAGATGTTGGCATTAAGGGGCTGCATGGCCCTGGGCAGCTGGGAGCAAGTCTGAGCCTTGCTGCCACTGGGCGCACGCACTCACACAAACAGGTGTGCACATGTGCATGCACACACACACACACACAACTGCCCTGGTAATAGAAGATACAGAGAAGGCGGTAACTACCCTAGGTAACTATAGACTGATCAGCCTCACCTCCATCCCTGGAAAGGTGATGGAAAAACTTATCCTTGGCACTGCCTCTAGGCATTTCAAGGATAAGAGGGTCGTTAGAGGCAGTCAACATGGCTTCACCAAGGGAAAGTCATGCTTGACCAACTTGATAGCTTTTTATGAAGAGGTAACCAGGTGGGTAGATGATGGTAAAGCAGTGGATGTGGTCTATCTTGATTTTAGTGGAGCATTTGACACCGTCTCCCACAGCATCCTCCCAGCTAAACTGAGGAAGTGTGGTCTGGATGATTGAGCAGTGAGGTGGA
>NC_052532.1:117876598-117959098 GCF_016699485.2 Gallus gallus
AGAAAGCCAGGAAGCTCCCTGATCTGATTTCTATAGCTATTAGTAATATAGAATCACAGAAAGATTTGAGTTGGTGAGGACCTTAAAGACCACTAAGCTCCAACCCACTGCTGTAGGCAGGGCTGCTCCTCACCAGCCCTGGCTGCCCAGGGCCCCATCCAACCTGGCCTTGAGTGCCTCCAGGGATGGGGCACCACAGCTTCTCTGGGCAGCTGTGCCAGTGCCTCACCACCCTCTGAGTAAAGAATTTCTTCCTAACATCTAACCTAAATCACTCCTCTTTTATTTAAAGCCATTCCCCCTTGTCCTATCACTATCAGACCATGTAAAAAGTCAGTTCCCCTCCTGTTTATAAGTACCCCTTCAAGTACTGGAAGGCTGTAATGAGGTCTCCCCGGAGCCTTCTCTTCTCCAGACTGAACAGCCAGAGCTCCCTCAGCCTGTCTTCATAGGAGAGGTGCTCCTGCCCTCTGATCATCTTTGTGGTCCTCCTCTGGACTCACTTCAACAGCTCTGCCTCCTTCTCATATCAGGGGCCCCAGGCCGGGATGCACTATTCTTGGTGGGGCCTTACAAGAGCACCGTAGAAGGGAATAATCACCTCCCTCACCCTGCTGCCAAACCCCCTTTCAGTGCAGCCCAGGATACCGCTGGCCTTCTGAGCTGCAAGCATCTACCAGACAGGTTGTGCTGTATGTTATTCTCTTGTTCTGACTGCTGATTGTTGCTAATTTAATTTTAGCATGCTTCTGGACTAATTTAGACAGCTTACACTTACAAAATTATATATGGATGAGTTCAAAGTATCTAGTGCTAGCAAACAACAGGAAAAATGTGCACTGTCATGGAGTCCTTTTGATCTTCAAGCATAGCACTTCATAAGTGCGGCATGGAAAAGGGCTTAATGGCAGAATTGACCCATATCTCTATCAGAAAATCAAATGTCACTTTCTCTTTTTTGGATGATAATGTTTGTCTTACAGATTGATTCGCTTTTTGGGTTTTTTGCTTTTCTTACAGACTGGTGTAACCAAGTTGCTGATTTCTTCCATCTGCTCTTCTAAGAGAAAGTTGCCATATTATATTGAAAACTATCACAAACTGGGTCACTTACTGAATAGCAGGGGAAAAAAATGCATCCAGCTCCCTAAGGGTATTGCATAGTTATGTGACCTGCTTTGCTTGGATAGTTTTCACAAGCCACCAAACGACACCCCTTCTCAGCCCTTTGTCATCCTGAATACCTTTATTTTTGTACATCTCTCCTGCTGCTGTGGGAATAAAAACAGCTCTATGGCAGAAAGTCAGAATTCAAAGCTGAAACAAGCAAAATGCAGCCTACAGCAACTTCACCTCTCTTTCCCTTATGACTCTGTGAAACACAGTCACCAAAGCAACACTAATGTGGCTGCCCAACTCAGGGCATATGGCATGCTGCTCTGCTCATGTGAATACACCATGATGAGAACGCGCAAGGACATGTTATCTGAGGACTGAAATGAAATGAAAATAGGAAAAAGATCCCAGCTAGCTCTGTTCATCTGTCTGCAGCAATCCCTGAATGCTCAGCCTCTGAGCTCTCCAAGGGAGATTTAGGTCTGGACGACGATTTTCTCCTTTGGGGCTTTTTATGGAAAGAACTAAATTGGCAGTGCTGTGGGACAAAGCCACCAGCCCTGGCCTCCTCCCTTCCCCAGTCTCTCCTTCTAACTTCTTAGCCTCTCCCAGCTGCATGCATCCTCCTGGATGGAGAGAGGCTTGTGCCCCTTGCTCTCCATCCCCTGGAACAGAACCTCCCCAGGGAGAGAAGAGTGGAGGAAGCTGAGTCCCAGCCAGCCAGGGGAAAGGAGCCACTGCTGATGACACAGTCCATAGTGGTGGGCAATGGGCACATGACCCAATCATCCCTGGCAGCTGGGGCTCCCTATCAGCAGTCACCATACCCTGTGCCACCCACAAGTTCCACCAGCCAGTTCAACTCACCCCTCCAGACATTCTGCCAGCATCAATGAACCAGAGCACAGAAGAGTTTGAATTTAAAGGTGAGAAAATTTGAACACAGTCATGGAAGTGCAGAGAAATGATTAAAAATCACAGCATCTCTACATCTCTTTTCTCCTAAAATTTTACCCCAGAAAACATAAAGTAATTAGTGAATACTACCTGCTGAATAGTCATGTAGAGTCAGCCCCCTCATAACTTGTCTCCAGCTGGAGTTACAATGCCTCACGGTGATGGGACATCACTGCCACTTCTGATGGACACCCACTCTGAGCTGCACCTGCCCACTGCTTCTGGTGGGTCTTGCAGCTGCATTGTGGATGCTATACCACCCACAGCATTACCAGAGAACAGCCCACAGGGCTCCTCCAGACAGGTCTAGGTGACCAACTGTGCTATTCAAGATTAAACTTTGGGTCTCACACTAGTCTTTCTCTACAGATTTGACTCAGCTCCCAATCAGATTCCAATCCCATCCTGGCACACCTCAGACTCTAAGGACTGCATGATTGTGACTAATATAAGGTTGCTGATTCAAAGCCTCTATTTCCATCTTCTTTCTCTCTTCTCGTCTTTCCATAGTTATTTCTTATGTGAAATAAACAATTCTTCATACTTCCGTAATGCAGTTTCATATGTACTCTCTTCTCCATCACTTAGCTGGATAATATTAGATGGCCTGTGCTTCAAAATCAGTGACAGCCAGAAATAAAACTACCTCCTGACTATTTGTCATGCATTAACACTTTGATACAGGAAAAAAACAGTGACAGAATCTTCTCCAGACTTAAATCCCCTCCATATTTCCAAGGGCTTTTAACTGCCATTTCTTCACCATTTCTTTCCTCTTCATGTTTTCTTCTTTTCTTTCCTTCCCAATTATAAGAGTTCAGCAGCCTTTCAAATCTATTAGAAACCTGTATCTGTCGGTCTCATGGCCCTGTAAAATGTGAAAAGCAACCATAGCCCATGACACATGCTACTTTACCTTGATGGTGAGCCTCCCTACAGCCAGGAAATCCCAAGCGCACGGACTCCAGAGCCAAAGCACTTCAGAATTGAATCATTCCTGCTCCGGGCTCCTTGCCAGCCACTCAAATGCACACAACCCCCTGAAACCAGCATTTCAGATCTCAGAAGTGATGCATCTTCATGCTCCCAGAAGTCTCCTCAGTGCGGAGGAGGAGACCAGAGAAGCTCTGTTGCATGTAATTGCTACCAGCTCATAACTCGCACTGGGACACTAAGCACCAGTGGCCCAAGGACTGGGACGTTTCAGAGCACTGCCTGCCAAAATCTAACAGGTTTGTGCCAGAAGCTGTCCAGATCCCATCATAATTTCTTTGTGATGGAACAACTATCTCCCAGAGACATGTTAACGTTGGCTAGTTGGTTTGCTCAGACAGGAAAATACTGCAATGGAGAATTTGTTACTAAACTTCCTTGCAATCGGTAATTCTTTTGTGCACCATTCTCATGTCTTCCTTCTTTGATTCTATCACATATTTCCTTCAGCATCCAAGGTCCATTCCAACAGTTGAGGTAGTAGGCTTTCAACAGCCCAGCAGGCTGTTGGTTACAACATTTGTCATGGCCAAAACAGGCAACTTCTGTTTTGTATCTGTCCATCATCTGTAGCCTTCCTGCTTCACAGAAGAGTCTATGGGGTGGCAAGTATAGGGCTGCACAGAGACCCGGCTGATTCCTCCAGGCCTGCTGAAACCTGCAGCAATGTTTCCAGCCTCCCTTATCTGTTACCTGAAATGCACAGTGATGTTCCCAACTCTATATGATGTCTTCAAATTCCCTGTGATTTCTTACCACAAAATCCATCCTCCTGCCATAGGAAGGTTCAGTTTTTCCCATATTTCTAAGAACCAGAGGTAAATTGTTCTTTTCAAGTCTTCAGTCAAACATCAGCCACGTGGATGTGTCTTAGTGGATAGAGAATCTATACATCCATCATAAGCTTTTACACAGCACCTCAGGTATCCTCCCATAAAACATTAGGATATGATGTTCTGCAGGGCAATACCTTAGCTGCAGCACTTACACAAGACCATTTTCATTTTCTCTTTTTCAGGCTTAGCTGCAAACTTGGAATTGAATATAATAAAAATCATTTCAAAACTGCTGAAATTACAAATACTGTGCATACACACACAGTTTTGCCAGAAGATTTTGCAATGCAAAGCCCACACTGACAGCACATAGTGTGCCTTCATTCAGTAGATACAGCCCAGGTTAGTTCTGCGGCTCTCACACAAAAAGCCCAGCAAGCCTGGCCTCAACCAGGGCTCTCAGGATGGCAAGTTCTGAGCCTGACCCTTTCAAATCTGTACCTGTAGGCACTGCTGGATATAAAAAATATTGAAGCATTCATATACATGTGGTACCAAACGGCTCATAAAGCTGCTGAGCACTGTCATGTTAGAGGGATCCTCACTCAATTTCAGAAATGCATTTCCTTACCTTCATGACTCTTATTATTTTTAACTAAGAACTACATTAATTACTGGCAACAATGCTAGAATACGCTGTGAGAAAAACTCACCTGTTTTTAATTTGTGCTTCTTGTGCCACCCACTGGAACAGGCTGAAAACCCAAGTGAAAATAAAATGTTCAGGGGAATTCATATCCACTTTATTTCAATATGTTGCATGAATTAATGTAACAAGAGCTTGCAATATGCTCCAACAGTTTGAATCAATTCTCATTAACTCAAAATATCTGAAGAGAAGAACCCAGGTTTTCTAATCTCCTGACCAAACGCTTACAAGTCACTAAGACTGTGGAGTCGGAAGAAAAGCAAGCGCAGTTCAACACTGTATCTGGATATGTATTCTCCAGATATTAATGATAATGTACAGGGCATAAAGAAAATTTCAGATAACATAGTCCATCCAACTCTGGTCATTGTCATTTGAGAAAGCTCAACTGAAGAGCAAGAGGAAAGGCTGTTAGTCTTACACAAGGAAGAAGGAGCTCGCTGGACTAAGGAAATAGAAGAACTTGCCTTGTTTAGTCATGCAAACAGAAGACTGAGCAAGAGTATAATTGCTCTCTCCAAATACCCATGGGCTCATATTCCAAGTGAGCACAGCCTCTAGAACATTGTTCACAGTGATAAATAAGTGATTACAAAATCCATCAAGGATGAATTTAAGCTGATCTCACAGGGAAGTTTAATAGCATCAAAGCAGGGAGTGAAACCCTCCGGTAGGATAGACAATAGCAGAAAATTTTACTTATAGTAGGATAGATAATGGCAGAAAACCTTACTCTTTAAGAAACAAAAGAGCTTGAACCATTTCTGAAAGACTGTACAATGAGCTTGTTTGCAACAGCAAGGGATCACGCATAGAGGCACAGAGTCGCTTGTCTGTATTTTTACTGAGGACATGAGGACACATATCCACCCTCTAGAAGGAGTGCAAACAACAGGAATATCTCAGTGTGATAGCATCATTATAAAAACAATGTTTGGTTCATTGGTTTCTAGTTATTTCTTTTAGTCTGAAAATGATTATGGGACAAACACAACAAAACCTGAATTTGACACTCTCCTTAATGCCACCCCCAAAAAGCCATTCTGAGTAACTAGCCATTCAAAGTACCCACTGGGTTTCCAGCACAATTTTATTTGACCTTTTAATGAAAGAATAAAATGTATAAGGCAAGTGATTTCAGCTGATCACCTAGGTGACTACTTAAAGCAGCCCTCCTTATAACCTAACCTGCTCATTGTCCAAAGTGCAATGTTGAGCTTTGTCTCTCACAAATGTGTGCCTCAAGTGCATTTTGTGATTTTTAAGTTTCTCTTTTAGCCCAATCTGACTGCATACTTTTTTCAGTGCACAAAGAAAAAGTAAGGTGCTTCAAATACCTAGTAAAGAAGCCAGGTACCCTCAGGTACTAAAATAAAAAATAATTATAACAGTAATTAATCCGTTTTGATGAAAACTCGTACTCTTCTTATAGAAGACTATGGAACTGCATAGAAGCTCCTTATTTTCCAAAAATAATGTTTGATCTTGCTGAAAACTGTAGTTGCTCCCTTTCTGTTATGAAAACAGCCTGGAGAAGAGAAGGTTCCTGGAGGACCTTATAGTGGCTTTCCACTACCTGAAGGGACCTACAGGAAAGCTGGGGAGGGACTTTTATAAAGGCATGTAGCAACAGGACAAGGGGAAATGGCTTTAAACTGGAAGAGGGTAGATTTAGACTAGATATGAGGAAGAAATTCTTTGCTGTGAGGGTGGTGAGACACTGGAACAAGTTGCCCAGTGAGGCTTTGAATGCTCCCTCCCTGGAAGCATTCAAGGCCAGGCTGGATGGGGCTTTGAGCAACCTGGTCTAGAGGGAAGTGTCCCTGCCTATAGCAGGGGAGTTGGGACGAGGTGATCTTAAAGGTCTTTTCCAGCCCAAACCATTCTATGAATCTATGATCCTAAAAATCATCAGAAATTTACAAAATGTTTTTTCAGTTCTTCCTATAATTCGGTCAAGGAGGGCTTTGTACGTATTTATGCATGAATGTGTGTGTGTTTATTATTGCATATATGTACCATGAGGCTTCATAATAGGTTATGTAGGTTATCTAGCCAAAGAAGCAACAAGATTCTCAGTGCCATAAAACATTTCTCCTTTTACTACACTATGCATGTACTACATGCTACACTTGCTTATGGGAAAGTTCATTTGGGCAAACATTGGTGGAGTACTTCATGTCCACTCCCAAAGTAATTGCACTGGCGCTGTATGAATTTATTCATTAGTAGCTGCACTGAAAGCCTCCATTACATTCACACCAATCTGTCTCCGTATTCATGTTTGTCTTCTGAGCTTGGGTTGTTTGAAGCACTGATCCCCACAATAAGAAACAGGGAAAAGTTGAAAGGATCAGACATTTAAAGTCCTTGTTGTGCTGTAAGAGTTAATCTTTGCAGGATGAATTTCATTTAACATCTAGCCATGCCACTGCTGCCAAATTAGGTAAGTACATACACAGATTCAAATGAAGAAAATGTAGGAGCACATTCAACATGTGACTCATCGTCATGCATAATTAGAGGTATTGAGCTAATAAATGTTATTTTGAAATATGTAAAATAACTATAAAAACATTCTTAAAACCTTCAGTTGAGAGTGGTTATTAAAAAAAATGATGAAGTAGGAGGAGGGGGAAAGGCTCTATTGTTCATTTTAAGCTCCTGGGGGAAAAAAAAAGGTAATTCATTCACCTCCATCTGTTTTCAGTCTCTATTGCAGTGCCTCAGGTCAGCAACCTCTCTTCCTCAGAGGTGAGCCTAGGACATTCCTCAGGAGCTCTTCTGCCAAAAGGTTGCCCCACGAGAGGGAGAAGCTGTGTCAGCAACCACATGTGGTGTGCAATCACACAGTAATCATTGATTCCTTCCTGTGCATGAGATCTTGTGCTGTTGAGACCAGGCACAGGTGGCCAGCGCCTCAAGGAGAAGAAAAAAAACACACAGAATTTTGTCACAGGCAGTCTGGAAAATGTTTGTTGGTTTGTTTTTTTTTTTTTTTAATTAAAGAATTCAACCCTAACTGTCAATTAAAAGGAATTGCAGAAACAGTTTGTTAATTATTTAAAGAACACAATTACACTGCTCACTCTGACACTTAAGCTTTCTTTAAGAGGATCCAACAGGTACTCAAAGTGTGCTATAGGGACCATCAAGAACAGTATATTTAAAATGAATTTCATTAGAGCTCAGGGCCAGAAAACTACAAGTTTATATCGAGTGACTTGAAAAGACAGAGAGCCAAGCCAGGAGGGAGACCCTGAGTTCACCTACCAACCCGTGCACCTGCCAAGAATAATAGAAATAATAATCAAAATCAAAATGCAAAACCATGGAAGTTAGCACTGTGTTGACAGGGCTTCGGTAAATTTTCAAACAGAGGGGCTCTATCACTAAGTCCTCCCACTGAGCAACATTTATAGTTATTACTTTCTTGCTGCTGGCAGCAAGCCTTTATAGACATTTTGAGAATACATCCAATATAGGAAGTGGCCTGTTGTTTTTTCTTTCTTCCAGCTACATTATTGATATTTCAGGAGAATAATTGAACTTCTCAGCACTAACTTGTTTTCTCCACGAACTACTATCCCCTGTAGATACGCATATTTTCAGGGTATATACTAAAGTAACTGTAAATCCTGTGCCTAAATGGCACTTGATTTTATATGCCTTTGTAGTAAAAAAACTAAAAAGCAAAAAACAATATCAAAGCTGTAAAACATCTGACAGCATTTAAACTGTACTAGGCTTCCTCTCTTCCTCACACATTCACACATGCTCACACATATGTAATTAAAGTCTTTCTCAAAAAATAAGAAGTTCAGAACTCTCACTACAGGCACCAGACCTTTGTCCCACTCCATCAAGTCTGTTGTTTTCCTCTTTTTACTGTGAATGTAGAGTACCACAAGCAACATAAATACTCAACCAGTTATTCATAATAAGGAAAATAAGTAGATAATGCAAAAAAATTCTGTGGAGAAAAGCACTGCCCAGAGGACCACAGCCAAAACTGAAGCAACTCTCAACACACAGCACGGGGCAAACCTTTTGTGATGTTTCAGATTTTTTGGGTGCAGGACAGGGTTGGTATCTCACACCTGCTCCTTTGTGTCTTGGTTTCTGCAGGCACTCAGACTGGTGACACAGCATTTTCCAGCATGTACCCAGACAGGACAAGAGAGGGACAAATGTTCCAGCAAGGATGTACAGATTCACCAACAACCAGCTTCCAGCCCCAGCAACTGTGTATTTGAAGTGGAAGAGTCACTAATCAGAGAACAGAAATACTTTCCTTGGAAGCTCATGTGGAAAGTTATGAGCAGATTTCTACCAGAAAAGAAAGATTTGCTGTGTAGCAGGAGGCAATGTCACCACATGATGCCTTAATTTCAAACTTCTTCTTGGACCCAAGCGCCCCAGCTGCAGACATGGTGGTAAGGAACCCTGACTTGCAGCAAATTAATAGACCATTGGTGGCATAGGTACAAGACATTGCTCAAGAAGCACATGGCTTGGCTGGATCACCCCCACAAGGTACATTATGGGATATCCATATGGTGTCTTCAGCCTTCATCTCTCCAGGTCCCTGATAGTAGGCAGGCTGTCAACAGAAGGGAGCAAACATGAAGCAGGGTGCTTGGCATTTTCCAGGCTATGCCATAGTCTGTAATCCCTTATTTGTACACTTGATATTATCTTTGCTCCCAGTTCTCTATAGCTTTCAGCAAAAGACAAATGATATTAATGCAAGTTTAATATTGCAACTCTGCCTGTGGCAGAGGGGTTGGAACTTGGTGATCCTTGAGGTCCCTTCCAACCCAAGCCATTCTATGATTCTCTGAATATGGCATTTTTGCTTAGTTCATCCCATTTAAGTCGCCTTGCTTCTATTTAAAAATAAAATTATCCGTCGGTGAAGAGACCACAGAATTTGTCCTCAGGCAGTCCAACTAGATGTTGTAGGTCAGGCCACTGCCAAAGGGGAATTGTAGTATTGAACCATCCCACATAGCCAGATGATCGTGAGGAATGCTTAAGTAATATTTTCTTGCCACTGTGTCAAATCCATGCTTTTAAATAAATGTCATTATTTTTGCAAATCAAAAAAAGTCAACAATGTCTATCGGATACTCCTATATCAGATTTTAGATGTTTGGTTGTTTTTTTTTTTTAAAAAAAAAAAAAGGACACACACAAAAATACAATTGTTTAGAAGTCTTGGCCATAAAGTATAAAACCAATGCTTTGTTTATTAACTGTTGATCTTTTATAAAAGATAAATTTCAAGGTCCCTACCCATGAAATTTTTATGGACTGATGCTAAGCACCTGTGGAAAACAAACATTCAAAATGAAATGCACGAAAAACTCCAAGCCTTTTTTTTTAATCTACATATGGAAAGAAGTAGTTTGCACAATTGTTCATCCCTGAACTCATGTGGCCAAGTCATAGTTCAGCAAGAAAGTCAGTAAAACAAACCAATGAGAAAGAAATAGCAGGAACAGTTTAACAGCAAACATAAGAACATTCTGCACCACTCCTGGGCTTACTGGGAGTAGGTTATGAGGCTAAATACT
Organism: Gallus gallus; assembly: GCF_016699485.2. Taxonomy (NCBI): domain Eukaryota; kingdom Metazoa; phylum Chordata; class Aves; order Galliformes; family Phasianidae; genus Gallus; species Gallus gallus. The sequence continues at coordinate 117,886,729 of NC_052532.1, forward strand.
TAAAACAAATTATTCATTCTGAATTACACATTCACCTGCTGTAGAAATCTACTGTGATCAGTAATCTCTTTCCTTGAAGGAAATTAGCATGTTGCTAAATGGGTTTCCTCTGCAGTGAAGATCTGACCTTGCACGTGCTGAGGATTGTGGCAGTCAGAGGAAAGCTCGGCTAAGTGTTGTAATTTACTCAACCAATCTTTTAAGCACCTGCCAGGAAGCATAAATGTAGAAAACATAAGCAGATTCCCTGAAACAAACAAAAAAACAAGCATATGTTCAGGGAGAAAATACAAATATAAGAAGCTAGGAGCATGAAGTCCCATTTCTATCCTAGATACTAAGAGCAAGGAACATGAAGCTTGCATAAATCCCCCCCCCCCTAAATCTCAAGGGTTACATGACTACAGGCCTCAAGACTCAGCCTCGTTCTTCAGCCTAAAAGTGAGTTCAGGGCCCCTTGTGCCCACACCCCTTTATTCACACCCTTCCCATCCCCAGGTGGTCCTACACCTGGGGATGCTGCAAACACCAGGAGCAGACCATGCACACCTGCCTGGGTGCAGGATTCACAGAAGGGGGACTTGTTATCACCCACCTCACTTCCATGGACACAGCAAGAAAATCTGTGACTTTTGCTTTGCTCATTCTGAGTCATCTTCACTGCTCTTTTGTACAGCCAGAAATGAGAAGGTTGTTGGTAACATGCTTCTGGCAGCCAAACTTCATGTTATCTTTGGTTGGCAGAATTGTTAAGAAAATAATATGTACTTAAATCACACCATAATGGCAGTTTGAGGGGTCAGCATGGATGAGGATCTGAAGCAGAAATGACTTCAAATGAAGTTTCAGGGGAAAGTCACTTTCCCTTTAAGGGGATCTGAAAGTTATTAAGGCCATTCCAAGCAGTGTTCTTTATTTAAATAAATAAATAAAGCATTGTTTTTTCATTATTTTAAACAGGGTGGAATGGAGAGCAGAGTCAGCCCCTTGGCTTTGTGAGTGTCAAACAACTTCACACTTGAGAGGAATCAAATTAATGACTAATTAATTCATTCACTCATTTCTTTCACGGAAAAATAGGCACCTATATCTCAGCGGTACTCAGTAGTGCACTGTGTAAAGAAACAGCTCTGCTCTTTCTAAATGCCAGAGTACAGCCCCAAGGACTACCCAAGGACTGGTTGCATGAGGACCTTCTCCAAGGACTGTTGCACTTGCCCTACCAATACACATGATTACTGTCAATACATACACCACCAAAACATACAAGAGCTGCTACCCATGTCAGCATCAACTGAGACTGGCAAAAGAGTCAGCTGAAGAAAAGCTCTTACACCTGGAAAGGATGGCTGTGTCTATACTGCACCTACTAAGCATTCAAGGAAAATGCTGCTATTTGACTGTGTCACTATAAATCTGCCAAGGCTTCTGAGAGCAGCATTTCCTATTTGCATACTGTGGCTTATGGAGATAGCTGAGGTGCTTTTATCCCAGTGCTTGTCTGGGAGATAATTGCAAACTCCTCCCAAACAGTGCTTATTAGAGGCCAAGAAGTGTGCCTGGTTTTCTGCACTGTCAGCTTGCAAATGTTCAGGTACTGATTTAGGAGGCAATATCTCCTGCTTTTATTCTTCTCCTTGAAAGAAGGGATCTCTGTGCTGTGATAATAATTCTAAACACTTTAAAAAAACAAAAAAACAACAAAACCTTCTCTCCTTCTCACCCAACCTTTCTTCTCTTGATTCTTTCTATAAGTATGTAGCACTCAATCAGAACAACCTGGTTCTGAAGCAGAACTTTCCAGGTACAGCATAATTTAGCTGCTAAAGACAGATGTTACTTGGATTTCTCCCTTAAATCTCACTTCCAAGAAAAAAGAAGTGTTACTTGGCTTTCCCTTCGTGTGAAGACGTGCCTCATGTAGTCACAGACTTCAATGACAGTTTTCATGTAATGCCTTAAGGTGGAAGACTGAAAACCTGATTAGAACAAGTCTTTTAGCAAAGAAAACAAAACAACAAAAAGGAGATAATTACCATACTGCATTGATGTCAATGCCAAAACTCTGCTATCCAGCGACCTGCATAAAGTCACTAGTTGCAGGCCGTAGATGTAAGCTACTCTTTCCCTTTGCTGATAGTCCTTGGGAGTGCCTAAGGGACTAACCTCACACTGTTGTCTGTCAGTACTTCTCATCCTGCATCTGAAGTTAGCAGTGTTTAAATTCCTGAATATTAAGGAGAAAAATGACTAGAATAAGCTGGATTCTTCAAAGATTCCTTATTTTCACTACAGCATATAAGCTGTGCTCATTACTTCATAAATGAGCAAAATATAGACATTAACGTCATACAGAATTTGTCATTTTGAAAAATGTATTTCCTTCTCTCAGACTGTTGGCCGTGACATTTTGACACTTAAAGTTCGTCAGTGAAAACTTTCTTATACACTGGCCAAGAGAGTGTTTTGCATACAGATTCTGCACCTGGAGAAATGAAATAGAGATTAACACTTTTTTGTTGAACTGACAGTCTCTCAAAAGTTAATCAGAACATAGAAAGTTAGAAAAAATATCAGAGAAGATGAATTTCTAATCCAAATATATGTGAAACTGTGATGGAAAAGTAGTGTCTATAAGAGAATTACTATCACCAGATAGGATTTGTGTTCCATAAAAGAAAGGATATTTATTTCTGATTTTCTACAAGCAAACTCACCATGAAAAATATCCCCATTTTTCATGAGGCAAGGCCTCTACTCACAGTATAAGAAAATCAATCCATGCTATCCTTTGGTTCTGTTATTTAACAGTGCTGGCATGTAATAGAACCTTTTCCTGAAATGGCTTCTGTCCAATACTCCAAAATCTCAAACTCTGTCTGCACCTCATTCTGTTGTTGCACATCCCTTTATCTGAATAAAATGTTCTGAGACTTCTGTATCTTCTATTAATCTCCTTGATTCACAAGAAACATTTTGTTTTCTTGGCATGAGACACAGAAGGCTCTAGCTGATATTCAGCAATTTACCCATTTGGTGTTGAATTTATGCCTAGTAATTTGGCAATAAATATTCATCATCTCTCAATTTTGGCTTCCTTTCAGGGCAGGGAAAGTTATGTTTATTCAACTTCTGAGCTGAGAAAAAATGTTTACTACCGTATCATTAATAACAAATGAAGCTCTGGCATAACTTGAGCAATAAATAAAACTCAAGTTTGTCCATCTGTGAAATTCTGTTAATGGGCATCATGTCAAGCAGAGCTCCTTTAGACTAGTGGTTTTTGGAGAATCCTGTTGTGGCTGTAGTTCTTAAGGCATTTCAAAATATACAGCAGCATTAGCACAAGCCAGAACTTCTATCAAAGGTGCATTAATTTATTCTTGCATAATCTGCTTTAATTTTTCAGAGGAGAAGTTATGGAGAAACTTGAGAAGTAATTAAGGTGTAGCCCTATTCACAGATCTCTGAAGAGGAGCAAGACATAATGAAGTGAGGCTATGAAAGGCACTATTTAGCCTTGAAAAGCTGTCATTGTTTCTGAGATTAGAAAGTGAATTCTGGTAGCTCTACTGCAGCAGAATTCAGAGAGAATCAAAATATATATTAGTCAATGTAAGGTAAGTAAAAATCAACCTTCTTGAAAAAATGCGATCTTCCAGTTTTGGGGGCAGAAGGCTTGGCTTGGTCCTGGTGAGTTTCAAAAGCATATTACTAAAATTATTGAAAATAATATCATTTGCTCCTGAAATTTCAGGTATTTTCTTTTTAATAATTTTCACAGCAAAAGCACAGTAATGTGATAGACCGACATTTTGCATTAATTCTGTGCAGCACTGAACAACTGAATAACCCCTGCAATGAAAATCAAATCTCAGCCATTATTGTGTGATGACAGGAGTCTCCACAGCAGGAGTTCCTGCTTCGGTATCCTCAGCTGGATTGGAAGGTACACCCCACACCACTTCACTCTTACTGATAGATTCCAACCAGACACGGACCATCTTCTAAATATCTTATTTGCGTACAAGAGACTGTCCTACATGACCATTTCTGAAGAAACCATTTCCATTGACTTTTTACAAATGTCTTATCTGTGTAGGATTTGATCACTTCCTCAGCAGGAATCCCTAGGACACTGTTTGGAACACTCCACCCAGGATGTTAATCAATATATCTAAGCATAAAAAAAGAGGGCAACACACAGCAGGAGCTGCTATGGGGAATTTCAACAACTCTCCAAAATTCTCACCTGTTCAGAATCCTGTGACAGTCAAGTTGTGATGATTTGCTCAATGCCCTGGTTTTAAGTTAGTCAAGTAGTCAAGTTAGGATATGCATTTCAGCACAGCACTGACACCCAGCCACACCAAACTGTAACAAAAGATCAAACTTGATTTTCATATTTATGATTCACTGATCATTTAAGTCCTGTAGGTCTTACCACAGTATGTGTTATCTTATTATCAGAATTTCCAAGTAAGGTCTGACCTTTAGGTGAAATAATCCTCTTGAACTCAAGTGATTCTGCTAAAGGCACATGTCTTCATTTGTTAGTTTTCCATTTTCTAGTATTGGCTAAGCAGCCCAGTCATCTCAGCTTGTTATCTTCCTTATTTAATCAACTACCTTTTTTTTATTATCTCATTATGTAGCCAGTCACTGTCTTCATAGGCTATTTTATATATGTCATGGCATGTCCGTACAACTCTTAATTTGCTTTCTTTGCAGAGAAGAGAAGAGAAGAGAAGAGAAGAGAAGAGAAGAGAAGAGAAGAGAAGAGAAGAGAAGAGAAGAGAAGAGAAGAGAAGAGAAGAGAAGAGAAGAGAAGAGAAGAGAAGAGAAGAGAAGAGAAGAGAAGAGAAGAGAAGAGAAGAGAAGAGAGAAGAGAAGAGAAGAGAAGAGAAGAGAGAAGAGAAGAGAAGAGAAGAGAAGAGAAGAGAAGAGAAGAGAAGAGAAGAGAAGAGAAGAGAAGAGAAGAGAAGAGAAGAGAAGAGAAGAGAAGAGAAGAGAAGAGAAGAGAAGAGAAGAGAAGAGAAGAGAAGAGAAGAGAAGAGAAGAGAAGAGAAGAGAAGAGAAGAGAAGAGAAGGAATCATGATCTGAAAGTAAGAGTCCGAATTTATTTTATGAATGAGGTTATGGAATGTCTGCAGCTGTTATGCTCAAGTTAAATGAGCACTGACATTATCTAATTTCAGCCCAAGGGTGGGGTAGATTAGTAGGTCTCTCGAAATCTCCTTCAGTTCTACTTATTTATTTCAGTCATCTGGTTTATTTTAATTTATCATCAAAATGATAACTACAGCAATGGCACAAAACAGTGTAACCACAACCCCTTTTGGAAGTCCCCTTCCTGAAAGACACGCATGGCATTCTAGTAAGACACTAATTAATAGACTTTTTGGATAGACTGGAGTACCTGACTTCCAAAGTCAAAGCTCACTCTACTCCAGTGGAATGTAATCTCCCAGCTGATATCAGGGAAATTCTCAAAAGCCATTCGGGATGGCCTTTAATCTGAAATGATGGTCATAAAGACTAACATTCTTTCCCTCTGAATCCTTTGGATGCTTCTGAAAATCGCCTTAATTTTCATTCCTGTAATGTCGCAGTGACATCCAGTGGTCAGTAAGATTACTCTTAAATTGGGCTCTGACCCTTCCAAAATTCAAAGACATCCTACCTGTGTACACTGTAAGCCAAAACATGTGCTTCATGCCTGTATGTTTTCACACAGCTGGGGTTTGTTTAAGCATTGATTCAGCATCTTTGGAAAAGTCAAAAGGACTGTCAGATGCACATGGAAAGATCCCCATATCTTCATTACATAGATCACTTTCTTTTCATGATGCTTGTTTGAGCTACAACTGTTTGAAGCCACTCCCAAATTTACCTGATCCCTAAATGCTAATTAGAAAAGAGCAATTAATTTAATGTTTGCATTGTAGTAGCAGCCTGGATGTTATAGGCAAAAGTAAGAACTCAGGCCCTTATGTTCTGCACCATGCATGTATAAAACAAAAACCTGTAAGCAATATTGGGTTGGCTACAAGGCATTTCATTTTAGAATGTGACATCATCTGTCCTTTCTCAAATGAATCTTAATTTTCGAAAAGATCACTCAAAGGTGTCAATTCTGCCAGCGTAATTATCAAGCACATAACAGCTCAAAGCAGAGCATCGCTAACCACTCAGTGGAGAGGTAGTCTTAGTGTATTTCAAGGTTTGGCAGTGATTCCCAAGCTGCTTGATGTTGTAACATCAGTAGGGAGATAATTATTTTCCACTGCAATCACAATTAGCTTTGCAAGAGATTAATAGCAGAAAACAACACACCTTTCCCTCCTCATCACAGAAATTTCTTACTCTGAGATAGTTATACTGGGGTATCAGGGAGAAGCAAGATCACAAAGGAGAAAGGCTGGGTGGTGTGTCATGAACTTGTGTGCTGTATAGGTTCCTACAGATTTCATCAGAAGACTTTGTCACCTATTCTCAAGGCTGCACAATAAAGTAATGCCAGAGCCAGGGCTAAGATGCAGAAAACCCTGCTATTGTAGTTCCTACACTGAGCTAATAGATGAAAACTCATTTTGGGAAGTGCAGTCAGTTTGGGCAATAGAAAGGGTTCCTGCTGTAGTTCCTGAAAGGAATATTTCTGTGAGTAAATTTGTCCTCAGTCATGTACTTCAAGGAATGATTGTTCTACTCTTCATTTAGTTAATATATGTTAGTAGCTTTCTCATCCTGCCAGTTCCACTCACAGTCATGAGGAGGTATAAGGTAATTATGGGCAGAACAACGTATGCTATAGGAGGAATTCCCTCTGGCACCAGCTCCTAATTCTTATCACTCTCAATCTCATTGAAAGGGATTTATGTCTGTTGGGCTGAAGAAAAATGGAGATGAAACTGCCCAGCAGCACTATTTTTTTTAAAGACACATAAGATATTCACAACTGCGTATTCATTTGATGATACCATTAATAATTGTCATTGGCTTACACATATATTTGCAGCTTTTAAGACTGCAGAGAAGAATAGGTATTTTCTTAAAAGGGGAAAGGAGGGCTTGACTGTACTCAGCGTTGTCCGAAAGCGGTAGTAGTCAGGCTAAATGACTTGCTGCCATCTACTGACCATGTACCTTACAGTATCTGGAATTTTCAGTAAGATGTTGAAAAAGCAATAAAAACTTGTAGCACATCAGGACAGGAAAACCTACCTTTTATGATGAAGTAAAAATAGTATGTATGTGCTTTCTTCCTGTCTCAGCACTTTCCTGAATTTTCATTAAAAGTTAATGCTAGTTGTTTGCACAATGTTCTCCTCAATATTTAAATGTAAACCAGCAGCTTCTCCTCACAAATCAAAGTACATTTACAGGTGAAACAGTCTACTTTCAAGGACATCACACTGATGTTGGCTGTGCTTGAGGAATGACTTTGTATAGATTTGTTGCTCATATAAAATTCCAGCCCCTTCTCTAAAGCAAATGAAGCAAACTAGCATCATAGTTTCCTATCCAGAATTATTGCCATGTCTCCAAATGAGCACTTTTTATGTGTCTGTTTGTTGAGGCTTTAGAATAACAAATCACTTCTTCATAACAAAATTGTCTCCTTGGAATAATAGGCTTAGGCATGATTTCTGGTAGAGCAATAGCTCCTCTACATAATAGCAACAGCTTGCAGCAAGGAACAGAAGCCCATTCATTCTGGAGGTTTCCATTAGACAGGCAGGCACTGCTATAAAAAATTAATTCATTTTTTGCATCATTGTGGTACTCCATTCAAACAGTGTTGGTTGTTTGTTTTTTTTTTAAGCTTTAGAAGGTAGCTATGCTTCAAGTAACAAATTGAAAGATAACTATTTCCTTTAAGATTTGAGAAAACAGACTTCTGGGGAATTGCACAATTATGCATCAGACATACTGTGCTCTGCAAAGAGCACAGAAAGACCAGCAAGTTGTTAAGGCATTCATTTCCAGTAAATATTTCTTCAAGCAACTTTCAGCCCCACCAAGGCTGCTCACCAACTCTCCTGATTCACTTCACCTCAGGCCTGCATCTAGAGATGAATGGTGCAACAGATCAAGCTGCCCTGACTTGCTACCAACAGCCAAAAAGCTGTGTAATTATTGCTTCCTTCTCACTGCTGTGCTAGAGGTACATCTTCCTGGATCATAGTTCTTTCTCAGTGACCCTTCCCTTCATCCAAACACTATTGTTTTCATCAAAACACAAATATCTGTTCAAAAGCAAAATTGGTCCGTTCAACTAAATCCAGCATCGCTATGGTCAGTAGAGGAGAAAAGCACAAGAAGCACTATAAGGGAGCAGAAAATCAGGCTCACAGCTCACTGACCTAGACACTGTATTTCACCAACTATAGTGATAAAAGCAGACAACTACACTAAATTTAGTACAGTGGAAAGACTCTAGTGGTAAATATTAGTAGCGCATAATCAAGTAGGTAATTCAACCTCTGAAAATAAAGTATTAATGTTGGCCAGGATAGATGTAGACATCTGAATCAATTGCTCCAGAGACAAATAGAATTGAGACTTTATTACTGCATGTTTCTAAAGTTTAGCAAATGTTGATATCTCCCTTCTTCATACATGCAATAAGAACCCTTGAAACATCAGAGAATCTAATATTTGGCATTTGGTCTTATGGAACCTGAGCTCTTAAAGCTCTCACTGTGTTGCTCTCTTCAGAAGTCATAGCTCCTACAGAGGAGCCACACTGCCATAACACAAAGTAAATCTTGAATTGTAATACCTGAGAGTGGTAAGAAGTACCTTTTATATGTTACCTTTATAGGAAACCAGTCAGTGCTGTATAATGATGCATTTAAGGAAGCAGAAATGATCTTTCTCCTCTCCCACCCTTAAACTTATGCAGAACACTTTAGGACACTGGAGCAATTGAAGCAATTTATTTTGGCACAATTTTTTTGTTTCTCATCTTTCATCTGTTCTGTTATCTGATCCCTTAATATATTATTGTCTCACACTATCTTTGACCAGAACTGGCCTTTTCCACTAGTAACTTGCAATCATTTGCTTCTCTGGTGAAGGAAAAAAAAAAACAACTCTCTGTTTGCAGAAGGAAAATGTAGACTAAGCTTCCAATTTTATAGCAGTCTAAGAAGTCTCTTGATTTTAGCAGACCATGAAATAAGGAACTAAAAGACAATCAAATAAGGAACCAAAACCAGATAATCCAGAGTAGATCTACAGAAGTGGAAACACCAGCTAGCTGTATGTCCATTGAAAAGCCTCCTAGAACCCAGCAAGCAGCAGCTTTTAAAAGTGGAAGCATAGCCCTCTGACTACCCACTAAAATAAACCTGACAGCATACACTCGCTGCCTCCTAAAGCCAAGATTATGGTCACTTCTTGACAGGCACACTTGGAAAAGAAATAGTCTCTCTTCCCTGTCTGCCTATTCTGGAAGGCACATGCTTTTCCTCTCAACAACCTGAGCAGCCTCAAAGGAGCTAACTGGGGAGAGCATCTTTCTCAGTGTTGGCTTCTATCCTGTTAATCCCTCTGGAGGTGAAAAGGCTCCCAGCCAACAGACCAGACTAGACTCGATCAGCCCAAACTTATGACATACCTATGAAAAATAACACAGTTAATAAAGTTACCTGCTTCGGTGTATCAGGTGCTTTACAAAGGGAGTCAGAAACATCTCTACAACTATGCTAAACACCTCTGATGTTATATATTTTTTTTTTAACTGGGAAGACACAATGCAGCGCAGTGTATGCAAGAGCATTATCAATTTGATCTCAGGTAGCACAATGATATGTTCATTGTGTGACTCATGAAAAGTGCTATTTCTTTCCTGTGCTTCCTTCAGAAGTCACAGTCTCTACAGAGATTTCACTGCCATAAAGCAAAGTAAACCCTGAATTGATGCATAGTACCTGACAGCAGTAGGAAGTACCCCTTTATACGTTACCTTCCTAGGAAACCAGACAGTGCTATATAACTGACCAAAATAATACAATATAGAACATAGAGCAAAGCGGTTCCATTCATGTAGGAGCTTAGTTTCCAAGTGACTGACCTAAAAAAATATCAACACACACCTGAACACTCTATACATTTGCTTTTCTCAGATAGAACTAAGCAGTACAGTTGTCAAGACGGATATAATTTAATGTGAGTATTCAGAATGCAATGTTCTATATTGGTACTGCTGCTGATGCTAAACTTCAGGTGATAATTATAATGTTGATCATCTGAGTTGAAATGGTATCATAAAAATTGCTTCAAAAAACAATGTATAAAAACAAAACCCTTTATAAAGCTGTCCTAAAGAAAGTATATAAACAAGAAATGAACACTTGAAACCTAGAAATCTATCTTCCAAAATGTTGACAAATAAAGAACTCGGAAATTAATTGCTATTTAGGAAAATATTTTGAAATTATTATTGAATCAGTTTTTGAAAATCTATGAAATTCTGTATCAGAGAAAAAAAAATTGAAGATATTCCCCTTCTGATTGTTTTCTTTTTTTCAATGAGGCATGAAAATTTGATAAATGAGGTTCAATATTTGGCAGTCTTTCACCTTCAAAATGTAAAATACTGGTTACATCAGTTCTTCTGGAAACATGAGTTCCCTAAGCTTATATACTGTTCAATTTCTCTTACCCTGGACTAGCCAGGAAGAAGCCATGGTTTCAAGATCAAAGAGGGTAGATTTAGGTTAGATATAAGAAAAAAATCTTTAACAGTGAGGGTGGTGAGGCACTGGCACAGTTTGCCCCAAGATGTGGTTGATGCCCCATCCCTGAAGACTTTCAAGGCCAGACTGAATAAGGCCCTGGGCAACCTGATCTAGCTGTGGTGTTCCTGTTCAGTGCAGGAGAGTTGGACTGGATGGCCTTCAGAGGTCCCTTCTAACTCTAAGAATCCTATGATTCTATGATCCTCATTTAAAAATGGGGTCAGCACAAACCCAGTAACTACAGATAGAAATAATGGAGCATTAGGAAAGTTCATGAGCCACAGACTAGATGTCACCAGACTGTATGAAACTGCAATGCATATCTAAACATGAGGAAATTCATGTCTTATCTAGCAAAGGTCTATTTGATAGGAACAATGGCTAAATAATCTGACCCTTGAGGAATACTGTTATCATCCAGCTGTTAATTTACCCATTAAACCTCATTTTGCATGGCGCAGAACTGGCTGAAAACTGCAAAATAAGAAATGTCCTAGTGAATTAAGTTAACATAACAATATTCACTCACTGGAGTAATTGAAGAACAATATTTATCCATCTGCATCTAACACCCAAAAGTTAGTTCCAAAGGGTGATGCCCATCCATTCTACTGACTGTGGCACTATGGATATCAACCTACCATGACCCAGTGATAAAAAAGAAAGATTCTAAAATTCTGAAATTCTAAATTAGGGTTGATTTCTCTCCGGTATAAATGCAGCTGAAAGAAGGCCTGGCAAATAAGATTGCTTCAGTGCAGTTTTCCACAGCTTTTGCATGTGAATCTTGCTTTACTGATGCTGTTGGAAAAACACCTGGCTCTTGAAAGAGGTATTTAATTATAGGCTCCATTGCATTAAGTCAAGTTTACTTTCCAGTTCTTGTCAAAAAGTTGAAGGAGCTGCCAGACAGGCAATGGACAAAGGGGGCATAACCCAGGCAAGTAGAGTAATCAGTTTTTGTAATTCTCTTTTTACATACTATTTGGCAAGTAGCAGAAAGCTACCACTATGACAGAAGCCTCTTAGTGGGCAATGAGCAGTGGTGTTTATAATCTTAATTCAGGATGTAGTATTTCTTTAGATTTACCTTGTTCCTCGTCTAAAGAAGGGAAAGGTAGAAGTCCTCTCCTTATCTTGACCAGCAGGTGATTCTTACTACAGAAATAATTCGCCCTGCTGGTTAATCATTTCAAAAGCTTTCAAGAGATTTAATGTGGCATTGAGTTTGACTCAGTTTATTAGTCCAGATGGAAGACCTTATTTATTTCAGAGCTAATGGGTGAGAGTTAACTCACATTTCTCCATCTCCAGTGACAAGAAAATAACTTTCAATTGGTTTATTTTAAAAATCTGTTGAAAACAAAAAAAAAAAAAAAAAAAAAAAAAAAAAAAATTGAGTGAAGCATCAAAGAGTAAATCATGAACAGGATTTATGGCACAGTAGAATGATGTTCACAGATTCTTTCAAAAGAAAAGAAAAAAAAGAAACCACTTGCCTCCAGTAGTTAATAAAGTCTAAGTGCTATTCAGACAGTGGTAACAGCCTTCTTACCAGTACTAGAGCACCTCCATGCACAGCCTGAACCTATATTCTACTGTAAGTGCCTCAGTGATTAAAACCCCATTGTCCATAGAGTTGAACAGCAGGTTACACTGGTTCTGAACATGCAGACAGGTTATCTGTTTGACAACAGCTTACAATAGGCAGCAGACAAAATTATTACTCCTTTGGTACTTACTATCATAAGAGTTACGGAAAAGGCAAATTATTCGGTAACCTCGCACATATGATTATAGCACCATGTTAGAAGCACCCTCATAATAAAAAAAGTGCTTTCTCAATCATATTTCCTTATTTGCAAATAATCATGATACTTCTTTAGGGATCAGCAAACCACTCAGTGGATTAAAAGTCATGAATCGTCACTGATTTATGGCAAAATTTTTACAGATAACACAATGGTACTTGAAACAGGTGAATATAAAAAATATTATGTGGAAAAACTTGCCCCCGTTGACATTCATTGACACTTGCTGAACGTTTATGGGGAACAAACAGTGGATATGAGCACAGTGAGGCAGCGGGTGGTGTTTCAGCAGTGGTGACACCAACAGTGTGTCACAGGCTGGTACAGATTTTAACAGGTGTGGTATGCAGACCAGTTCATTGCTGGTGAAAATGCACAGCTCATGGTAATTACTATGTGGAAAATTTATGTTTTGTAATTGATAATTTGCTCTGTTAGATAGTGTTATAGTAGCTGTTGTCATTTTCATGGAAATAAATAGGAGACATTACTTTCAGAGCAACCTGAATATTATTTTCCTGAAAAATCTCACAGTATCTCTTTTTTCCTTAATTCACAGAAATGATCAAAACCTTTCTCATGCAAAATGAAATACATATTAAATTCTGATCAGAGTAAGAAAAGAGTGATTAGGAGAGTTCAAACACTTGCTAGAAATATAATTAATATAATTTTGTTACCTCAGTGTCTCTGGCTACTACATGAACCTGCTTACTAAAGGAGAAAGTTGCAGAACACTTCAGGAGGAGGTTGGGTGAGAGTAAAGACAGCCACTGTGATCAAAGAGAGTCACACTGTGTTAACCCCTCAGGTAGATGTTCAGTACACTACCATGTGCTCTGCCTCTTTCTCTGGCAAAAAAAGAGAACTCTTAACATGGTGGTCTGCCTGCTTGGATGCTGATGTAAATCCCACTGGCCTTTCAATTGCCATTAGTTGGTAATAAAACCTTAGAAAGGGACAAACACAGAGACTTGTTCCTGATTTTGACTAGCGAGAAGACACGTATTTCTGCTTTCAGTTTCTCCACTCAGTTCCAGGTCTCAAATGAATCTGCTTTTTAATTTGCAGTACAGTTTCTGTGCTGATTTAGAAGCACAAGATGAAAGTAGATCAGAGTACTTTGCAAAGGTTGGATTCAGCATCATTCAGTTCACCAGTGGGAAAGCTCAGACTTTCCCAGATCATGTGGTTCACCCAAGATCCCACACACCTGTCAGTAACTAGCCAAATTCCATCACAGCAGCCAGGGTTGGACAGAGTGCATGACAAATGTGGCAGGAAAACAGTGCTTACTGACACCCCCCTGGACATGCTTGCTGAACTGCTTTCCAGCACGTTGCTGGCTTAGCTCACAGACAGGAGGGAAAGGTGTTCATGTTGCTCCAAAGAATGCCAAACTGTCCCCCTCTTCAGCAGGTTTCCAGAACAAATCTTTTCCCATATCTTACAGCCAAGAGTGACTGCAGTCTATTCATTTGCTTGACAAAAATATCAAGACTTGCTACTCATGCAGATCACATGCAGTATATTTTTTTTAAAAGCACACAGTTTACTCTTAGAAAGGTTTCTTAAAAATAAGAAAAATGTTGTGGTTTTATTGAAATGTCACCAGATGACAACAGCACGCATTTACCTTTCAATTTTTAATCTGCCTTTCCAGCAGACAGATGCCATAAAACACTACAAGATTCAGTGCCTGTTGCGGTGAGTTGAACACCAAAAGCTGAAACAGCATCTCACTCTCTCCCTCTTGTTTGCAAAAGAGATTTTCTTGTTTTCCCAGCCTTTTTTTTTTTTGAAGGGCTGCTTATTTTCCCACTTTAATAAGACACTCTGAATGAACCAAAGCTGAAAATTGCACAAGCTATTGAGCCTTGGTCTGTGTTTAGGATGTAGAAGGACAGATGGCTGGGCAGACAGACAGATTTTTTTAGAAGCTTTATTGTCTAACCGCCAATTTATGAAGAGAGAGTGATAAATGACATGGCACATGGGACAGCAAGCTGAAATTCTGGTTATATTTCATGTCATGTTCAAAATGCATCTCCCGTTCTGAAATCTTGAGCTATATAGACTTTACAGGACATGATGAGTACAGCAAGAAATGAGTTGCAACTTGGCAAGTCGTGGAGAAATTCCTGGAAAAGAAATACATGAAAATGTTTCAAGAAGCAAATTGGTTAAATTTTATAGCTTGTACTTCCAAGGCAAATTATTTAACTGTGAAATGACTGGTGGTACAGCTGCCACATCATTCTTCTCACAGGTTTATTACAACAACTGATGCTATCTAACATGACATTAGGAAGTTCAATCTTAACAGAGAAAGAATGAAAAAATTCCCTGGGAACTTTATTACCTGGAAGATGTGCTGAGAAACCAATAATCAAGAACCTGTTTGAATTCAAACAAAGTGTCATTAAGACTCCTTTTTTGGGAAACAACTGCATCATAGACATAAGAGAGCAATCCAGCAAATCCTGACCAGTTTTAAAGTATTTACAGCAAGTGATTGAATGCCTGCTTCACTGGACACTGTTGCTAACTGCAGAGCCTGCGATCAGAGGCTTCCCCACTGTCAGAAGTGCCTAACCACATCAGTGACCATACAATCTCCTGACAGTTTTCTTTTTTTGGAAGCAAATCTGACAAAGAATGAGAAATAAACAAGAGAAAAGCACAGGGTCTATCCTACGCCTCACAGGTACCATCAGTAGCAGCTGATTCTCATAGCTCTGTGTAAAAAGAGAGACAACTTTTCAGTCACATTTCTGGGTTCCCAGTTCTAGGCTGATTCCGAACTCAACAAGTGCTGCCAATTATACACAATATCATGACATGAAGTTTTAGGCTGGATGTACAAAACAAACAAAAGCCAGGATTCTGGGACTGGAGGAGTGTGATCTTTCCAGGCTTTTGAGCAGAAAAAAAAAAATGTTGCTATAATTTTGACAACATAATTTAGAGGCTTTTATATGGAGCAATCTACACCTCCGCCCCTCTCCACCTCACCTCCCCCTCTGGTATTGTCTTGCCTGTCAATTACTGGAAGAAGAACCTGTTCTTTAAAAGGCTTTTAAATTATTAGAAATTATTTGGAATATCATCTAAAAGCTCTTCAAGGAAAGAACACTACCCCCTCACATACACACATCAGAAAGTATTTATTTGTATTGTCAGCTTAAATGCACAGGAGTAGCGTGAGAGTTTGTCTGGCTAATGACGTTGAGGATCATTATCTGTGCTGACCTTGGGTTTGAGCTGTGTGGATGCTATAAGGTAAAAATCTAATGCTCTAGAAGTCTAACACACAACATTGTAATGCCTGTGCCTTTGGTACCTATAGTACTGTGAAGATTGTATAGACAGAGAACTGGGGGCCACAAAAATACCGTACACTGTGTTGCTGTTAATATATGCATACCAGCATGCAAAGCAAGCCAGCTGCACCATTTTGCCAAGTAAGCAACTTTGTTGTTAATGTAGGGTTTGTTTGCTCTGATACATAACAGACACATTCGAGTTCCTTCAAACCATCACTCTGACTGGCGTTGAGAGATATTGTATTATAAATCTTACATTATAATAGTGTTTACTGGCGGAATAAATTGCATACCTGTATTGAAGTGATGGAAAAAAGACATCACTCATTATCACATTCAGCAGCATTTTGAATACAGCAGTGAACAGTGATAATCGTGCCAGCTAAAGTGATTTTACCTATGAAAAGTTGTTCAGATGTAAGAATCAGAGACTGCTAATGTCTTACATGAAGAACAGCTATTTCCTAGTTATTTCTGGGAAGAACCTTAAAATCCATTGGTAACTCGCAAGTTTCATAAATGCAATATATGCTAAAGGTATAAAAATACCACTCAGTTTTCTTCACAGCCCCCTCTTAGCTTCATAGTACCTACCTTAATTGTCACCAACTGCTTTCTTCCTCTTTTTGTGTGGCCTCACACAAATTAGGAATAAGCATTTGATCCAAATGTCACCATGCAATTCATTTGCATTCCTTTGGATCACTCCTGAAATGGTTTTTGAGATATTCTAGCAAGAATCATGCATCAGATGAGGGACTTTCACCTCTGGATTCAGCTTTTTTAGCCAAGAGTAAATAGAGCCAAACACACTTCCCTTCCAATGTTTTCTCCTTGTTAGTTTCCCTAGCTGAGCTTCATCTAGCTGTCTCTGCCTACTCATAGATATTTAGGGTGGGCTTCACCTCTGGCTAGAGTACCTCATCTTAGATCCCAACACGTAGGACTCCACAGATGGCTGTGGTGCTCTGCACAGTCCATGCAAATCTTATCAGTAGAGCCTGGATGCAACTCCTGCAAAACCAGTACTAGGGCAATCTTAGCATATTCCATCTGGCTGCTGAAGGCCGCTCTAGGGCCTCTGTCATGTGTGTCGATTTCATGCAGAGGTCTTCAGCAACCTAGAAAGCCTAGAATAGCTCTCAAGGCCTATCATTAGGTTATCCAGTATCCATTGTGAGGCCCAAAGCATGTCGCTCACATACAGACACCCACATGCATGTGTTTGAATCTCTCCCTGGAAGCTGGGTAAGATGGACCCCAACCACCGGCTGCAGTTTCACACTAACTACGTCTCCGAAGTTAAACATAATTACAGAGAATCCCTTCTCCACAGCTTTTAGGAGTCAGCTCTCCTTGGCTTCAGCTGGACTTCATGCCTTTAAGGATATGGTCCCTAAAAGGATCTAAATACCTTTAAGGATCTGCTCTTCCTCAGGAGACTGAAGAGAGGTTGCATAGTGCCCTACAATTCCTCACGAGGGGAGCAGAAGGGCACCAGAGATCTCTGCTCTCTGGTGACAGTGACAGGATCTGAAGGACAGCATGGAGCTGCATCAGGGGATGGGGTTAGGGAAAGGTTCTACACCAGAGGGCAGCACGCATGGAACGGCCTCAAGCTGCTGGAGTTTGAGGAACATTTGAACAACACTCAGACATAGGGTTTGAACTTTAGGTGATTTGAGTGTGGAAGATGGAGCTGGACTCAATGATTCTTGTGTGTCCCTTCCAACTTGGGATATTCTATCGCTGAACACCTGTAAGTGCCAGCATCTCAGGGAGATGTTACTGTAATTAAACAGATGGAAACCTAGACCACGTTATATGGTCTAGCATAATGAGGGTATATGTTCAGTGGTAGAAGAAGACCTGGGAATGTCCCTTTCGTTCCCTTTCTGATATCCAGTGACTTACACCAAGCATTGCAGTTCAGCTAAATAATATGAAAGAATTAATAAATATCTCTGAGATTCTCTGTATTCCAGTAGAGGACCCTACTATTTACTGACCAATGTAGCAATCTGCCACCTCTTAGGAAGAAAGCCTTATTCGCATACCAATTTGTCTTGTTTCCTACAAAGACTATTGGAATGGAGAAGGGAAAGAAAAGACTAGTAAATAAAAGCAGCATTATTCATGGAATATCCTTTTATGTTGGAGCAAGAGGGCTGTTCTAAAAATTAATGGTCATCTCCTTCCTGCTTGTCAAAAGATGCAATCTGCGCTAAAAGGAGTCTCACTTGCCTGCCTTAGGACATACATTTCTCAAACGTGGGTGCAATTCAAATACTACAGTTCAAGCCAGCTGCTGGTCCTAATATCAAGTTCCTGTTGACAAACAATACGAATCATGGCACTTTTGTGTGACTGAGTTGATATTCAACACAGAAACACTCCTCCACAGAGTCACAAGACAGACTTGAAATTAAAATAATTTTCAAAGCAAATTGTAGGTGAAAAACAAAAGGAGATAAGATTGAAAATTGGAAGTAATGGGAAAATAAAGATGAGGTGTTAGTGCTACCTAATTGTTTTCATTTTTTCATAATAAAAATGATTATCTCTCTAAATGTATGTCACCCATGCATTTATCTACATTTCTGTTTGTCTATCATTTACCTGTCTTCCACCTGCCTGAAAGTAACTACCTATTTGGAAAAGCAAGTTAAATTGTCTTCCGTGGTGAAGGGAGGGGAGAGAGATAAAAAGGAGAGAGAAAAACGATGGAAAATCTTGGTGTAATCTGAATAGCAATGAAGAAAAACTACTCCTTGATGTGCCTATGAATCCTGTAAATGAAGTGGCCCTTGAATTAAATTAATTTAAAATCTGGCAAATATTACTCGGCATGTTTGTCAATGTGCTGTATAATTATTAATTTGTTCATTGAGGCAACTATATAAATAAATAGAAAGCAGAATGCCATGATTAATCTAACACTAGAAATCCAGGGTCAAGAAGCCCCGTTACACAGGGATCTAAATAGCTTTCCCAGGTCCTATTTTTACATCTCCATACAGATCTGCAGGTCTGTAACTGCGAATTAATTGGCACACATTTAGATGCCAACAGAGCTTTTGTATTCTCAGTGCACATTTTGTCTTCTCAGAGCGAGATGTTAGTAATGGAGGTTTTAATATTACCCCTAGGGGAGCACCAGAAAATCTTAACAATTTCCTTCGCTAGAGTATTTTCATTAGAGCTAAATGCTGTGCAATTTACATTTGAAATCAGGTGTAGGGTAAGTATAATGTGACAAGACATGTTGCAATGTTAGGTTTTTTTGTTCAAATGTTCCTTATTTACTGCAATATAGCCTCTAAAGATAAGCATGCAATTAAAATAAATATCTTGATTTTTAACCACTCCTAATTGGACTGTTACTGGGATAATAGGAGCACAAAACACAATCAGGTTTAAAAGCACCCAAAGCACAAGATTAAAATATTACTCTATTTAAACAAAAACCTTTCTGGCAAAATAGGTTCTGTAGAACAGAAAGGAGATCATCATAAGCAAATCAGACAGAAAACCCTTCTTTTGTAAGCACTAATTCGACCTTATGGATGCTTAAAATGCCAAGACCTCTGTATGACTCACAGGAAAAACCACAAAACCTACCTCTCCCAACACAAAACCACCAAATCAGAAGAACTAAATTGATTTACGATAAATAAATAAATAAAATAAAACTGCATTCATTAATAAGGGCCTAATGCAATAAAGAGCTGGAGGACCAGAGCCAAAACAGGACTGGTCCATAAGTGTGAATGAATTTCACTACTTGGTCTAATAGGAAATATTACTCTGCCATTGTTCAAACCTCAAGATATTCATATCTCATCACTGACTTGCATTTTCAGAGCAAGAAAAGAAGAAATTACACACCAAAAACAAGTTCAGTCAGATCAAGGCCTCTTCCATGCTCAAGCCTGAATACAGGATCCACTTTTTAAATATTTATCCACCAAAAACTCCAAGCAAGCTCAGCCAGACCAGACTTATCATCAAAGAGTGTTCCTACAGAAAGACAAGGACTGCAGCATCTACCTGTTAGTTAACAAGAAGACCCCTAAAAATTAGGAAAACAGATCGTAGCAGAAGAGACCAGCTGGCAGCAACAGAGAAATCAACAATCCTAGCAGTATGCTGCTCTGTGAAACTGCAGCAATAAACCAGTTCATGATGAAGGAGTTCTAAAAGCAAAGGGTTAGATCTAGAGGGCTGGAATGGTTATCAGGGTCCCTCAACATGGCCTTAATGCAACACAGCTCTCTTGAGCTGAATCAAGGACCAGAAGACTTTCTCATCATCTTCTTCCTTGCATAACCAGGCCAGAAAGAAAGCACAAAAATAACAGATGATTTTGAAGAGCAAAAATTTGTCCCACCTGACCAAAGTGGGCAGGTTAGGCTCATGGAAGCTGTTGTCTCCATATAGTCAATGAAGAAAATGAAGTCCTACACAGGGAGCAATAGACTCAGCAGGGTTAAGCCACCCTTCATGTTGCCTCCATCTTGTTACTGAATACACAGGTTGTCCAAGGCACATTGGTTTCTAACTAGGGGGAGAGAAATCAAGCACAGAAGATCGAAGGATGCCTTGGCTGGACAGGACCAGGCTTTCTAAGCTTAGCCATTATGTTGCTAACATACCACAGTAGTTTCTCATATACTCACACAGCTAATCACAAAATTCTGAGATTTTCTGGTATTATTCTAAATTGAAACCTTCTGCTGTCAAGGACTCCATGAAAAGCCCTTCATAAATTTTCATTAGAAAACTTACTGAATATAAGACAAACTGAAATCATGTGAAGGTGTTTCTTTCAACCTTCTACACAAGGGCAATTACAAAAGTTCACATTATCTCTGAAGAGTTAAAAAATAAGAAAGGTAAAATTTAGTTCCTTGGTCTTCTAAAGACATTTGACAAATATTATTTCCGAGAGCAGCAATGAATGATTATGAAGTCTTCAGGACTGACAGATTTCTACAAATATTGCATTACCACTGAGTCACCATCAAATCTGTGCAGAGCAAGAAGCAGGAAAGTTTGGAATATGGCTTTTTCTTTGCAAGGTAAAAGAGATGTCAAGAACCAAAGAACCCAGTGGGCTGCCAAATCAGGTGCAGTGTGAGCAGTTTGAGTGAAAATTAAAACAAACCTTTAAAAGCTTGCAAATATTAAACAGCAGAGATAAGAAGGGGGAAAAACAAAGAGGGGAACTAAGACCAAATATATGTCTACTTCACAGAGACCAAATGAGGACTGAAGAAGTCCTATTCTTTAAAAAGACTTCAAGCTGTTAGGCATCTTGCCTCTGTAGTATGTAAATGAAACAAAATGAAAAATACAAAGAAAGCATTTTGGCTAGGGAACATAATAAAATCTTGTTAAGCTCATTAGGCAAATGGTAGAGTTGAAACATAAAAACAATTAATATGATCCAAAATCTTATGAGATTTCTTAAATCAACTGCTATATGTGAAACTGTGCTTGAATACACAACGAAATAAATTAGCTCTGATTTCCACATGGCTCTGCCCACAGTCTACCTGCATGTCCTTCATAACTTCACCAGATCTTCAGATTTTTGGAAGTATTGGCTACATTTGAAGTGTATAGAAAAGTACAGTCTGTTGTTTCAAGCTATTTGGAAGAATAGAAAGCATAGAAAGAGGTTTCTTCCTTAGAGTGGAACAGCCATTAAAGGGAAAAATGAAATGAAAACCAACGTCAATGAATTTCAGATGCCTCATAGATTTTCATTCTTGCCTATTCTATGGTCAAAGCAGAAAATATACATTTCTAGGACAAAATTAATGTGTTCTAGTCTGGATTTTTGTTTACAGACTATGTATGGAGGAAAGTACATGTTATGTTACAGGATGTCTCTACAGAACAAGAGGCTAAATCTTGCATGCTTTTCTTGGGTGAATCTATAGACTGTCAAATTGTATTGAAATAACTTTTTTTTTTTTTTTAATAAAAAGGAAAAAGATGTATCTGTGATGCTAAAAGGCTTCTGACCTAGGTTTTGAGCTTGGATAAAGATATCAGAAAATGATTGATGTTAATTCTTCCTTTGTTCAACATGGAAACTATTTGCCAATGGGACATAACAGCCAGAAATCCAAGTTCAAGTGAAATATCTACCACACATTACCATATTTGGAAGTACTGTGAAAACAGATATAAATGTAGAGAACATGTGAGAACTAGAGATGTCTAGGAAGCATTCCAACTGCAAAATATCCAGCAACACTGGATTTTTATCCAGGTACACTTGGCTTACCACTGCCACAGTTGTCATCTGAGGGAGCTTCTACCTGTAAGAACATACTTCCAGGGCCATTCAGACTTACAGACTGTCAGATGCCTCATGACCTCTCAACCCAAAACAAGCCATGGCTTAAGGAAACCTGCTGCCTCTGCACAAATGGGAATCAGGAATGAGAATCAGTCCACGCCACTGTCCACTTACCTAGTCCATATTACATCAACTTGTCTTCAATGTGTGACAAAATATTGGAAGATCCATTAAATTCACAACATCCACTACTGCTTTCCTCATCCTCAGGCCAGTAATTTCACCACAAGCTATTTCCTCTTCATAAATCCATACTAACTGCTTCCAGTCACTTTCCTGAGCCTTATGCATTTCAAAACAGCTTCCTGTCATAGCTGTTGGAGTAACATGGCATCTACAGCAGTGAGGTAGATACTTGGATGAGGAGAGTAGGACAGCAGTGGGGAGATGAGGTGCCACCAGTTGGCATCCAGTGCTATTAAGGACTAAATTTCCACCTAATCTTCAGAAGTCTATAATGCCTTTAAACATCACAGTCCAGGAAGACTGTGTCAAAGTACTTCTCTGAACATACTAAACCTTTGATATCTACCATAAGCGACCAGCGCTGAATTTTCATACCGCTCTTGCCCACTGCTTTGTTTATATACTGCAAAGGATCAATTTTGTGCATGAAGTTGTGATCCTGAACCACAGTAATACAAATTTAAAAAAAAAAAGAGATGAACAAGAGACCTTATAGCAGTAGGTCCTTAACATACAAAGCTACTCACAGTGTGTTCAGTGCACAGTAGATTCAGACCCCAGTACGACACAGGCAACTGAGCATTTTAGCAAGAAAGTGAGACAATGGTCTCCATATCAGCTGACAACTGAGAAAAGCACAGTATGAGATGTATAACAAAAAAAAGTCATGTAAAGCCAAAGAGGGACTACACTAGGTGTCTTAGCTTTAGAGCAGAAGAGAGAAGCTGCACCAACACAATACCACTCAACTCAAGTAGAATACAATTGCTAAGGTTAGTGCTTACTGTCAAATTGCTGAGACCTGATTTTGCAACACCAAATATACTCAAATATTCTCCCTCACCTTGCTTTACATGTAAACAAAAAACAGGTCTTTATTTTTTATCACCCCAGTACTGGAAAGTCATGCAGAGTAGGTTAAACTTCTAGAGCTCTGATCAGGTAAGAAGAAGAATCAGCTATGATGCTCAGAGTCCATTGATATCAGCCTCTGCTTCTTAAATGCATCTCCTTCTGTCCAAATTTAAAGTCAAAACAGTTAGCCTAACTTGGCTTAATTTCAGAAGGATATTACACTCTGAAAGTTCTTTGAAAAATGCCTGTACAGTTTTTCTTCCTTTCCATGAGCTCGTTTTCTTTAATTTAATAAATTATTTGTGTTTGCATAGAATTTGTTCCTGTTTCTTTTAAAATTACTTGGAGTTTCTCATCGTCTTCCCTGAGAAAAAGATAGGATCATGAGTGCCTGATTTCTGACTGGGAACTGATTAAATATGTTGTAATTCTAGATAGAACGCTCATTTTCACAGATTTATTATGGCTCATCAAGTAAAAGTTAAGTGATTCCTCTCTGTGTAAGTCCTCCTATGTGAGTAACAAGGAGCACATGGTTAAAGATATACTTCTTTAAGATTATCTGAAATGTGGACTCACTAGTAAATAATACAGCATTGAGTGAAGTCAGAAATTCTCCTGAGGATATTATATCTCTTACAGAATGGAATAAGTTGTGCTATAAGCAGACTTGAGGAGATTTGAAATTTATTTCATATTGGGAATAGACTTATTTTTCTGTTGCCCAATCTGATTCTGGAATTCTTCACTTCCTACTTCAAGAATTTATTTATTCCTATTTATTAAGTTCATTCTGTTTTCTTTTTCAATGCAGTTGTAATCCAAAATTCTTAAGAAATTTCAGTGAGGAGAAAGAGAAAAGAAAAATGTCCAAAATTGAATATTTCATTAATTTTGAATATTACAGATGGTTGTTTTTAAAGACAAAGAGATTGTTCTCCTTTTCAGAAGGAATAAAAGTATGAAAACTTTTTGCATTTGAAAGAGGAGCTCCATTTTTTCAACTGACAACAAAAGCTTTGATTCAAGGAATAAAGAAAATCTAGGCAATAAGATTCAAAAATCAGCTCACCTGCCAACTCTTCCACCAGTACCATCAAATTTGACCCCAGCTTTGCAGCCTGCTGAATCTTTGTCTTGAAAAGACACTTAATTCAGATGGAGAAGGAATGACTAAATCATAGCCTGTGCCTATTTTTTCAGTAGTTCTAGACTGAGTTTTCTACAATGTTGAATCATAGACGTCAACAAAGTCTCTCAGACCTTCTTGTAGACAAATGGAAGAAATGCTTCAGTGCTACAAAGGAACAAGAAAACAATTTTGAGTGTCATTTTTAAGGAGGGAAACATGCGAACGATTAACATCGGTTATCACAGAAGCTCAGTGCATACCATGCTCTTCTTTCCCAATAAGATCTTCAGACATGATGCTGCTTTATGTCTTCCTAAATGATTATTCTATTCATCATAATACTTATAATATGGCTCGGTAAAGGAAGAGTTTAAACAGACTTTTTTTTTCTGTGATAGTGCTATATTCCAGTGGGAGAGGGAGTCCATTTTTCTTTTAAAGAGTGATGACGATATTTTTCTTGTGATTAAGGCTCTGATATTTAGTCTGGCTTTAACCATTTCTCATGGGCACAGAACTTGCAGGCACATTTTGCAATGTAATTATTTGTGTCTGCAATCTAGTTACTTAGATGTCTGAGTCCTTGATTGCATCCATAAGTCAGGGACTTGGACATCTAAGTGATCTAAATTGCACCTGAAACAATTTGCACCTAAAATGTCAAAAAAAAGAAAAAAAAAGAAAAAAAAAGAATAAAGCAGATAGAAAAAGAGTTCAGAGATGGGTGATGAGAATAATTAGGGGCATGGAAAACCTCGGAAATGAAACAAAATGGAACAGAATTGGACTGTTTACCTAAGAGATGAGGTGAAATGAATAAAAAAGAAAATGATCAAAAGTAATAGAAATAAGGAGCAGGATAGAAAAGATAGAGGAGGTACTTTTATCCCTCCTCTCTTTACCATAATGCAAGAACAAAAAGACATTTCACAAAATTTATACAAATGGAGGTACAGTTTCACACAATTAACATATGAAAAGCCTGACCACATGACATAGTGAATCCAGAGGGACTCAGTGAAGGTTGAGACACCTCTTTGGATTTAAAAATACTCAAAAACATTTAGAAGACAGCAATTTCAGAGGGCCGATGACCTTTCTGCTCCAGGACTTCGGCTATTTTTTTGGTAATATTGGGAGCAAAATCTAGTCTTCTTTCCTCAGGACCAGAGTAATTTAAACATGTGTGAAGCAAGATTCCTTGTACCTTTTCTTTTAGGGCTGCCCCTGTTTGGTGGCAAGGTGATAGGCAAGGTGAAGCCCAACAAAGAGAGGCACATCAGCTCAGCCTCTCCTGCCAGGAGCACACACACGGCTGGAAGCCCTTTCAGAAATTGTCACGGTAGTACTCAAGAGGACAGTTGAGTTCTTGCTTCTTCACTACCTGAGTAATAGTAACTGAGAAGAACAAAGACTTCATATCAGAATAGGGAGTTCCATTACAATGCTTAAAGAATTAGAAGGAGAACTAGTGCACGGATATATTTTTACAAGAAAATCTGCATGAGACCGATTACTGGAGCAATCATTGAATAGGGTTGTCTAAAAATGTGGGCTCTAGTCCACAGCAAATAAAGTTGTTCATCTACTTTCTGCTCTCATCAGATTTTTTATCCTTCTCTTTTTTTTTTTTTTCAAAGAGAGTTATACCCACTCTACCAAACCCCTCACAGAATGAGCTAATATGCTTAGGCAAAAGAAGATAAGAATATAAGGAAGAATTCCAAAAAACTTGGAGAGAAAGAGTGGTGGTTAGGACACTCAGAGAAAGGCGAAGGACTGTATCAGGTTCTCCTCCAGTGCAGGTTACCAACACTAAGCAACAACTCTTGGGTAGATTCTACATTTTCAAGGTGAATTGTTAATAAAGCAGTGCATTTTCATACTAAAAACTGTTCTACAAAAAAAAACTGCTGGCCTATTCTATGATTTTCTCTGCTTCAAACCCACAGCCTACCCAGGCTAGTATGTCCTTCCATACATTTTAATTTTATTATACAGCTGTGGGAAGTCTTCATCAGGATAGACTGAGAGCTATGTGCCAAAAAAAAAACAGGTAACTTGTGAGTTAGGACACTTCCAGAGCTGTAGTCTCAGGCAGGGCACAGATTTGGAGTATGGTCTTTCACCATTCTACAGGAGTTCCCTAGACAGCCATACTGAAAATGACTTATTGCCTGTCTTATCAGGAAATAGTTTCAGTCCTAACCACCAGTAAACATAAGACCTACTTCCTTGACCATCTTGTTCCTACCTGTTTTTTCAGCAATGCTTCTTGTGCATACCTAAATTTCCCCGTGTATCATAGATGTGAATCAGGTCTGTAAAACCTAAGGATCCTGAATGGACTAAAAATGGACTTGTATCAGCTACATATGGTATTCCGTGTGCAGGGGCAAAAGTAAAAAGAGGTAAAAACAGGAACACTTAGGAAATTTTAAGTGGGTGGATAGAGGACTAACTCCAGGTCCTGGCTAAATACAGTCACAATCTTTCTATTAGCCATCAGTGGTCAGGATCCAACAGAGCAGTGAGAGGTTAAAGGGGTTATCATAAGAGAAGAAGACAAAAAAGATGTTCACTAGGCTGAAGATGTGAGGTGAAGAATTACAGAAGAGAAAATAAAGAAAACAAGAGGTATTAGTGGAGCAATTCAAACAGCTGAACTACACAATCAGAGCAGTAGATAAGGAAAGTGATTTTGACAGATCCGGGGTCAAGGTACAAGCACAGGAAGAAAGAAAACAAATTAAAAGTCATTGCAGTGTTCAACTGCAGCTGAGACAATGGCAGAATGAATGCACTCTTTAGCTTCTGGAACTAAGAGTTTAGACAGTATCCGAGATTTAGAGACAACTAGTGGATTTTGGCAACTGTTTAGATTTCATAAACAAGAAGGTTTAATATACAATATTTGCTTCTCCTGGTTTCTTCCCTTTTATGTGAGTGAATAGGTTCCAGACTGTTTAGTCAGCTTAAACTTCTTCAAAGCTGAAGGGCCTAATTGACAACTTTCATTTAAAGGCAAGTGTAAGAACCCGGGATGGCCCTTTTGTCTGCTGAGATGTTAAATCAATAGCCACACACTGACACTATGTGAGACTGTCCAAACAAAGGGGTGCTTCCAAGGCTGAGGAATTTGTTCTGATACTGAGGAGGTTTGGAAGTCTGTGAAAGAGAAAAGGGAGCATAGTTGTTACAGCAACCTGCAAGGAAACGCTAGACACAGGCTAAATATGTGGATCTCAGAAAAAGTGGGAGAGAAAATACTCTCCACTGATTGATGGCTAAAGGGCATTTGGACCTGAAAGCAAGGAAAGTGTCTAAAAATCATTTGGGAGAATGTTAGTCATCACAGGTCAAAACCATGCCAGGCACCACTTTCTAAATTTAACTGCACAATCAAGCTGGCCCTGAGTGTGGGGCTGTTGTGTGCAAGCAAGGCTGCAGCTCAAAGCTGAATTTGAAGTGTAGGGGTAGGAGGTAGTTTCCCCCTTGTTATTTCACTGTGTTGAAATGCAGGTGCCTAGAATAGCCATCTCACACTCTCCCCATGGCTGTATGGGTACATAAGCTTTTTCCCAGAGAAATGCAGGGCAAAGTGAGTAAGAATACATAATGTATTGAATGCTATAATATGAGTGCTAGATTAGTAATTCTTAGGCAATACCAAAGAAGGAACTTCGAGCAAAAACAGTATCTTAATAAGATTTCAACATTCACTTTCTTTCTAAGCCCTACCACTGGGTCACACTCAGTTGAAAACAAGTGGTCTACTTTCTCTCTTAGCCAGACTTCAATTTGTGCTGTTGCAAGAAAACACATAGCCACCTTTGTTTTCTCCAGCAAAGGAAAAGAGATAGGTATTTTCTTTATTTCTTTTTTTTTTTTCTCTACTTTTTTTCTTCCTCTCCTTTCATATTTTCCTTTTTCTGCGTATTTCCATACCACTTTTGCTTTGTAAGCATTTGTATTATTTTCATGGGTTTTTTTATATTACCGTCTGTTCTCTCCTCTATTATTTCATGTTTATTCCCAGTTAATGTTTGCTGGCCAGTGCCAGTACTGCAAACATCTACAGCTGAGCTAGCGGCCTTTAGTACCTTGTAAAGAAATTTCTCTATGTTGCAATTTACCTCATCCTAACATAGCTGAAAATGGCTCAGAAGTGTCTAGTCCTCTTATGTCTCTCCTTCTGTGGAAGAGCTTTGGAAAATAGGTTTCTTTTTCCTATTTAAAGAGTAAGTGAGCAGTCCAGACGGTTTCTCTCTGAAAAGATCTAAGAGATGAACCTGTCTTGAGCCAGATCCCTGTTAGGATATGGAAGCAGGCCTTGAAAATCTCAATGCAAAGGATTTTCTTTCTTAACCTCATCCAAAATTGAAACAGAAAGCTCAAAAATTCCCAGCTTTCAAAATAAAGCAAAGCCACAAGATATGATTCAGCTGCAGGCATAACAAGCCCTTCCTCAGGAGGCATAATAAGCCCTTCTCCTTATACGTAGGAGAAGGCAAGGAAAAGTTTAGCAATACGGGGCTTGTGTGTCCTCAAAAAAAAGGAAATTTCCAGCTGCTATGAAATCAACTTTCATTTGTTTCCTTTGACAAATTTCAGAAAAGGAAGCAAGCAACATGTTGGTCCCTAATATGAATTCTGGTTTTACTCGCTTTCGTGTACATATGTTGTTCCTGTCAATTGAAAAGTTTAGCTAGTCATGGGGGAAATATGTTTGCCTTGACTTTTATGTCCCATTCACTGTCAGAGATGTTTTATCATGACAAATAAGTGCAAGATCTCCTCTTGAAGTCAGGATTTCAAGGACTGCTGGGCCAACAACAACATTATTTTAAAATCTGCTTTAAATTCTAGAAGGCAGTTGTCTAAGAGGGCTAAATGCAGATACCATTCAACCACCAAAGAAGCACAGTCAATTACCTATGCAATTCTATAACATCTGATATGAGAGTTTCCAAAAATTGAATGAGTCAAGTAGAAATAATGGCTGTAGGAAGTTATTCTTCTATAGAAAAACTGATTACCAAACTAAGATGGGCAGACTGACCTTTTACTGGGAGTCAGGCCCTCAGTTTTGACCTAAAATGTGAAAATACTACTACAAATCTGAAATGCTTTCTCTGAGAATGTGAAAAAATGCAACAAAAGAGGAGTTTATATTGCAGAAATATTTCTGTTATAATTTCATATCATTTTATTTTTCTCAAACTTATAATTTTCTACTACTCATACATTTTTGTGGCCAGAAGTGATTGTTAGCATCATCTAGTCTGACACGCAGCATAGCAAGGGCCAGAGAAGTTCATCCAGTAATTCTTGCATTGATCCCCACAATTTACATTTGGACTAGAGTATATCCTCTACAAAAACATCCAATCTTCCTTTTAAAACTTAAAAGCAATGGTAAAAAAAAATCTACAGCTCCTAACAATCTGGATAGTAAATTAAATGATAAAAATCCACATCCTATTTCCAATGTAAACTTTGTTTTGCTCAGCATTTTACCACTCGATATCTTTGTAACAGTGAAGTATACTCCAGTGTTCCCCATCTTTCCTACTGCCATGATAATAGAATCATAGAATGGCCTGGGTTGAAAAGCACCTCAAAAATCATCGAGTTTCAACCTCCCTGCCATGGGCAGGGTCGCCAACCGCCAGACCAGGCTGCCCAGAGCCACATCCAGCCTGGCCTTGAATGCCTCCAGGGATGGGGCATCCACAACCCCCTGGGTCAACCTGCTCCAGCGCATCACCACCCTCTGGGTGAAAAACTTCCTCCTAATATCTAACCTCACCCTCCCCTGTCTCAGTTTAAAACCATTCCCCCTTGTCCTATCACTATCCACCCTCATAAACAGATGTTCCCCCTCCTGTTTATATGGTCCCTTCAAGAATTGGAAGGCCACAATGAGGTCTCCCCAGAACCTTCTCTTCTCCAAGCTAAACAAGCCCAGTTCCCTCAACCTTTCCTCATAGGAGAGGTGCTCCAGCCCTCTGATCATCTTAGTGGTCCTTTTTTGGACTCTGGTGAGGAATTTCCACTTAACTACTCTTTCATTCAAAGGTGTTGATTCATTAGAAAACTACATATGACATATGGCCAAGTCCTGTCCCTGAACTCCTTCAGGCTGACAGCAGACCCCTGCTACTCTCCCTAAAGGGAAGCACTTCCAACCTACACACGAGGAAGCAGTCAACAGAGGGCTCACCTCTTGCAGAGCAACCCTGCCTCCCAGATGAGCTAGGGCCCTGTCATGCATAAAAGCCTACCTGGCTTCTTTGGAGCAAGAGCAGAGACAGCTTTCAGTTATTAGCTCCTAACAGTGTAGCTGTAACCACAATATAATGGATGCTAACCCCAAGATAAACTCTGAGGAGGAAGGAAAGAGTGACTGGATCTGCGGTGTATCCAAACAATCAATCTTTGGATTAGAAAGCCACCACACAGACCCAAAGGCCTCTCCATAAAATAAAATAAAATAAAATAAAATAAAATAAAATCTGAGATAGATAGGACCTTTAAGTCACATTTGCTATTTACAGCTGAAAAATAATTGAATATTTGCAAGCTGGCCACTTAAAAAAAAAAAAAAACCTAACTTTCACTCTTCCATCTTCACATCCCTGCTTAATATATGGGTATTTCATCTGTAAAATTATTTTAGACACTGGCAAAGTGGCCCTAATGCAACCGTCATTGCTCATCCTCCCTCCTCACCGCTCTTCCGTGAAGCCTGCTGTGCTACTGTCATGCTATTAACATTCCTCCAAAGTCATAGAAATGCTAGGATGTACCTGATGCATTCAGAATCCCAGCAGGTGCCTTCTGCAGGTACTGTGAGTCCAGGCAATGCCAAGAAGCAGTCATAAAGTTAACACCGTGGTAAACTATGTAATTTTTAGATAACAGCTACTTACATAAGTACAGAAATTGCTACATTTTATAGGTACAGATTGCTTACTTTCCAATTATGGACCAAGACCCAGTGCATGCAAATAATTAGT
Source organism: Gallus gallus (assembly GCF_016699485.2). Taxonomy (NCBI): domain Eukaryota; kingdom Metazoa; phylum Chordata; class Aves; order Galliformes; family Phasianidae; genus Gallus; species Gallus gallus. Next base: position 117,918,183 of record NC_052532.1, read on the forward strand.
ATTTAGGAGTAATACATCATTTTTTTCCCCTGCATGCCACTCTGCAGCCTGAAAACACTGGCAGAATCCAGAAGTTGCTTTGCATCTCATCTGCTGGTGCAACTTCCCCTCCAACGTAGAAGTTTCTAGAGCACATAAGTAATATTACGGTGTTACAAGAGCCTAATAATTGTGTCCAGGAAGCTTCCCATGCAATTTTTTGTGTTTTATTCTATGATTAGTTTACTTACGTGCCAGTATCATTTAGCAAATTGTACCTAGAATACATGGGGATGCTGAATCTTTAAAACACACTCATGGCAGCCCCAGGTGCAAGATCTTAGCTTTAATGTCACGGACCATCTGCAACTACATGACATGAGAACAGAGCATAATAAGTAATTTTAATTAAAACTTTTCGCAACACCATTGTGTTTGCACTCAGGCAGTGGTGCTGGATTCATGGGCTGAGGCCAATTATATGAGCTTCAACAAGTGCTGGGTCCTGTATTTTGGTCACAACAACCCTATGCATCGCTACGGTCTTGAGGCAGAGTGGCTCAAAAGCTGCACGGAGGAAAAAGACCTGGGGGTGTTGATAGCCAGCTGAACGTGAGCCAGCAGTGTGCCCAGGTGGCCAAGAAGGCCAACAGTATCCTGGCGTGTATCAGATATAGTGTTGCCAGGAGGACTAGAAGGTGACTGTCCCTCCATACTCAGCTCCAGTGAGGCTGCACCTTGAGTTCTGTGTTCAGTTTTGAGCCTCTCACTACAAGAAAGACATGGAGGCCCTGGAGCGTCCAGAGAAGGGCAATGAAGCTGTGAGGGTTCTGGAGCACAAGTCTTATTGGGAATGGCTGAAGGAACTGGGATTGTTCAGTCTGGAGAAGCGTAGGCTCAGGGGAGGCCTTATTACTCTCTACGACTGCCTGAAAGGAGCTTGTGGTGGGGTGGGGGTTGGCCAGGTAACAGCAATGTGACGAGAGAGAATGGCCTCAGGTTGTGCCAGGGGAGGCTCAGGTTGAATATGAGGGAAAATTTCTTCTCCATAAGAGTGGTGAGGCAGTGGCACAGGCTGCCCAGGGAGGTGGTAGTCACCATCCCTGGGGATGCTCAGGAACTGTGTGAATGTGGTACTGAGGGACAGTTAGTGGGCGGGGTGGGGGCGAGTTGAGGGTCAGACTAGATGATCCTAGAGGTCATTCCACCCTTAATGATTCTGAGATTCTATGATTCCCATGCTCAGATCAGCTACTGGGGGCTAGCACTGGAAGAGCCCAGGCCGTTGGCTGGGTGACTTCCCAGTGAGAGGGCTGAGGCTCTCGGGCGCAGTGCTCAGCCCGGCTCCTACCACCGCAGGGACCTGCCGCCCCACTAAGCGCCCGCGAGGAGCTCCGAGCCCCGGGAACGGCGGGACCAGCCCTGTCCTGGCCAAGAGGCACGGAAGAAAGACGGCTCGGGGGGCTGGGCCCCGACTAGCTTGGGCTCGGGGCGGCGGGGCAGCGGGCGGCGGCACGGCCGGTAACGGCCGCCGGGGGGCAGCGCGAGATCGCCCAACCGCCTCCGCCGCCGCCATCCCCGCCGCCGCCGCCGCCGCCTCGGCACAGCGCCGCGCGGCGCAGCGCGGCCCGACCCGGCCCGGCTCGGCCCGGCTGCCCGCGGACTTCTCCAGTGCCAGCCCCGGAGGCGGCCGCTCCCTGCGGGGTGAGCCCCGGCGCCCCTGGCGGTCTGAGCCTCGGGCGAAGCCGCGGCCCCGCGAGAGGGAGGCCGCGCGGTTCTGTTATTTGAGGAGATTTCACCTAGAGCCGCTGATCAAAGCTAATGCAAAATAAATGTCTGCCTTTAATAGTCTGATTCCTCTAAGTCCTTGACACTGGGAATTGGGATTTCCCAATGCTATTAGCGCTTAGCAGTAGGCGCTCCAGACCAGCCAAGAACAAGGGATTAAGAGGTATTTGTCTAAACTAATTTCTCTCTGTATACCCGGTCTATAGAGACTGGTGTTACTCTGCTGGAATTGTGCAACACTGCTAATTGGCTACAAATCTAACAGTGGCAGGGCTCCCACCGCAGGCTGCCTTGCATTCATTCCCCCTCTCCCACCTGGGCCCGGGGACACGGCCTGCTTGGTGCGGCCACCCCGCAGCAAGGTCCCTGCTCTGGGCACCCTGTGGGAAAGCAAATTAGTCACAGAATGTCATAATTATAGTAGAAATAGGACTGTATGGCACAGGACCCTCAAGCTCTTATTTATGTGAATGAACACTCAGGATGGATTTGGCTGGGTTTGGGCACATGTTGTACCATCATTCATATCCTTTCCAGAATGAGAGGTGGAAAAACTTGCAGAAATTGCCGTGGGTCCTTGGAATTCCTCCCTCTAGGCTGCTTTGCACCATGACTTGACCAAGTATTTACTTCTTTATCACCGGAGCATAACACATCCAGCCAAAGGGAAGACTTGGGAGCCACTAACGGTGCATTTCACTACTGATTATGTTGGAGGGGTGGCAGGAATCACCCAGAAAAACTCTTCAGTAGTGGACAAAGGTCTCCATTTCCAAGATTCAAATTTGCTCTCACAAGGGCTCTGATGGCAATCTGGACAGCCATATGAATCAGACAGGACCACGGGTCCTTCAGAGTTATCTTTTCAGGATGAAGTACTGCAACATAATTACCTTGAATAGAAAGGTCATCCTGAACTCCTGAATCCATCCACCACCTGTATCACAGATACCTGGAAACTTGCATACTAGGAAATAAATAAATAAACAAATGAAAACTGAAGTTCACCACCAGGCAGTTCATCTTGCTAGCCCATGTCACTCCTACTAATAACACAGGGGTCCAGTATTTTGGCTTGCCTGGGCCTCAGAGTGAATTGTCTTGGGACACGTGAGTTTCTCCAAAAGTAATGCCTTCCATTTATTTCTATGAAAACAGTAACAGACACAAAGAGCACAATAACACTGTTTGGTAGAGCAAATCCTCAGCTACAAAACACTGTTTTTCAACACAATCACCACCATGAGCTATGCATTTTTGCCAGAGATGAACAAGAGTCTGCATGCCACGCCTCAGCAGAGGTGACCCACTGTTGCAGTTACCACTGCTGAAACACACCACCCACCGCCTCACTGTGCTCACATCCACTGATGTGAATGATGAATGTCAGTGGGTGCCACTTTTTCCACACGGAGGAATTTAGTGGCAAGCTTTGGTTCATAAACACTTCCATGTCAGACGCCATTGTGTCAGAGTGCCCCTCTGCCACTTGCAAAATGTAATGGAATATTGGTTGGAATGTTCAACCTCTACTGCCATACCACCAACATCCACCTCTGATACCACAGGCCAACATCATAAAATGGGAGGCATTACTTCTGGAGTAGTCTTCATAAAACATGCAATATAGTTTATGTACATAAAGTAACAAAACTTATTTTAATTTTTAATGTTTAAAAAGCAACAAAACCACAAAACCAGGAGGATATGTGACGCTGCGTTTGTAATATTAACAAATCGCCCTGGTTCAGTGGCATTGGCTGCCATTCTCAGTGAACTCTCCAGGGGTTTGTCAGAGATTTTTGATGAAATGTTACTCTTCCTGTACTTCATCCTTCAAAATAGTTGTTCACAAACATGCCTACTGCCAAAAAGTGGTAACAAGAGTAAGGTGTGATTGCAAAGTAAGAGGTATTTCTTTGTGGTGAGTGAGGTCTTAAAAAAGCCTGGTAGACATCATCAGATTTTTGGTAGCAATTCTGTGCATTCAATTTGAAATTCGCAAGTAATTTATTTATGTTGACTGAAAATGGAGTTATAAATAAACCAAGAAATTGCTGATTTTTTTCAGCAATCTTGAAACCTATTCTCAAATTCCTGTTTCATAAACAGAAAGCAGAAAGCACAACTGCGTATTTTTTGCTGTTGCCAGGACTGTGTTTAGCCAGTGTATCAAAATCCATAAAGTTATTTGCCATCACATAAGTTAGCACTGCACTGTGCCCCATGTCCTGGTTTCAGCCCAGATGGGGTTCACAGAGCATCAGTGCTCAGTTGGTGCTGAAGGGCCAGGCCTCTGTGCAGCTCTGATGGTATAGATTAGGGGGCGGCCACAGTATGAGCTGTGCTGGCCCACACTGGACATGCTTGTACTAATACTAGGTGCACAGAATAGATTGCGGTTCACTTTGGTTTCCATCCTCCAAACCTGAGGACTAAACCTGAGGTCTGTGATTTGTACGTACGAGATCTGTTGGGTTTAGCATCTTCTAATCCCTCACCTACAACAAATACCTGTGAAACTCAAGTAGCATCTTACACAACCAGAGCAAAACACCAAAAACACTATTGCAAGAGTGATCGCTGAAGAAGTTTTTCAGCATTCTCTGTTGCACCTCCGCACGTGGTGCTGGACACAAGTATCCTCCTATATTGAGAAAATCACATGAAAATTCACAAAATGAAATACTGTCCTTATTGCCATGGATGGAATTGTTCAGAATGTACAGAGTCTTACTGAAAGAGGACACCAATCTTCAGCCATTTGGTGGGTGGAGAGGTGTGCCTGCAGTGAGAGGGACCAAAGCCAAGTTGGCCACGTATGTCCCTTGCCCTCCCTTACATATAGGCTGATGTAAGGTTAACAAATGGTGTCTGCTGATGTGCAGTGCGCTATTGTCCTACAACAGTTCAGAGATGGCATCAATTTTAATCTCAGTCTATGAGATAACAGGAAGATTCTAGCCAAGAGTCAAATGAACAATAGAAAAAGTATTGGCCCGTGAACAAAGAGGACTAATTCAGTTAAGATTCCAGCATATAAGCTTTCATTGATTAAATCTTTCAAGCTAGAAATTGCATGGCCTTAACCAACGTGCTTCTTGAGACACGTGCAGAGAATGTGGCAAACTCAGTGGAAACTTCTTCAATGCTAGGATAGAGAAGGATAGGTAAGGGAGCAGAAATATATGATGAAGATCATTCAAAGTATTCCCCTTCTGCACAAGATATAACTAAAACATTATCAGTGTTCACCAGGCCCGGAGGTTGTCTGCTGACGAGAAAAGTACCCCCACTAACTTCGCACAGCAGACAGAGGCCAGACCGCCTAGCACCCTTCTCATTACAGTAGAAGTGCCCCTTTCAATGAGGCACTTCAACAGTTGTCTACCTTTGAATGTGTAAATACCCCCATTAAATCTGGTGGATCGGGGCCAAAGCTAATTAACTTAGTGATGCTTTGCATCAAAATCTCTTTTGCAATACATAGCACTCACAAACGGAAAGACAGGGGATTAATTAAACAAACTATTTCAACAAGAAAGTTGAGCAGGTTAGGACTGGGTTAGGACTAAAGAGCGTAATGATATCCTTAGTGGAAGCCAATGAAGCAAATGAAACCGATAGGAATTTGTGGAGAAATTTTTTTCTGTTTGGTTTTAGATTGTTTTGGTTTTTGTGAGATAGATGAATTGGGTCTGCCAAGCCAGACAACCTCAGGTCCAAGAGGCCATGTACTTTTATTTATATAACTTCTTTCAACCTGTCGCTACCAACCAGGCTCAACCCAAACTTGTGCCATGAGCAGCATCTTTGTAGTACTTCCAGGTATCAAAAGAGGCCACAAAAAATCTTCTATGACTTGTGATAAAACAAAAATGTAAGCCAGAAAAGGAAGAAAAGATAGGAGGAAGAAAGAAGGCAAACCAATGTATTATTTCAGACATGATTTAAATGTGAACCTAGATGCATTTAGAGCTTGTCTTCATTGCGCCCGGCTTCGTGATCAGTCTGGATAGAAAGACACAGGCTTTATAATGCACTGTACTGCAGTGGACAGGTTCCAGTTGTGCTGGGCCATTCTCACAAACAGAACAAGAAAAGAAAAAATGGGCAAATTAAGTTACTGGAATGATATTTGAGAAAGTAAAACAGTAATTGCAGCACTGCGGGCCCTCTGGTTGGGTCTAATTCTCTAAAGTACCCTGGGGTGTATGGGCAGCACCATCACTTAGCTGATGTCAACTGAACAGTGCCAGTTTGTGCTTTCTGAGGATCTGGCCTTTAAACTCACCCAGGCTGTGTCAGCAACAGAGTGGCCTCTTGCAACCTTTCCGCAACACTGCTAAATCTTTAATGGTTTGGTGCTGCTCAAAATCATTCCATTTTGTAAGAGGAAAGTAAGTGGTATTTCTCCTGCCTGGGAGGCTCCTTCCCTTCCAGCTGATTAAGGAGGAAACACTACCGTAACCTCAGTCCTTCTAATATGACAGGCAGTAATGAATGGCTGAGATGACAGTGATCGTTGCATTCTATGGCCAGTCTATTTCATATGTGTTTCCTGTGAATGTAGGAAATTATGGGCAATGCAATGAAAGAAGCATCCTAGACAGTGATAAACACTCCAGACACAGGTCAGTGTGAAACTGGCATGCCCATATTTGTTACTTATTGGCACATACGTGTTTTTGCAAGGTTCTATCATCAACTAATTGTCAGTCAAGGACTGCACAACTGTAGTAGAGTTGGATTATTATTATTTTTCTCATCAGGAACTGTGACTTGCATGTATGTAAAGAATAGTGTTCATGCAACATACAGGGTAAAATGGATCTGTTGTCTGGATCCATCACCAAAACAAGAGAGATTTGGGGGCATTTTTGCAAAAACGAGTCCAATTCTCTTTTAATTGCAAGACATAATAAATATTAATTTATTCAGACAGACGAATCTCTCTGAAACACAGTCCTATTTAGGAAGTTATATAGTTTGATAACCCCCAGTACTGTAGAAAACAATCCAGACTGATTATAGGCTTTTGACATTACACTAGGGAAATAACTACCTTAGCAAACAACATCTCTGTGCCTGAACCCTCAGTTGCAACAGTCATATACATTCATGCGTGGAAAAACCTGCAAGAATATTGACATGCCAAAATGTTTGCACGATCACTGCCTGTGAAAGGTTATTCACAGATAGAGTCCTAGGCAAAATCATACCCTCAGAGGTATTACAACTCTGCCAAAGTCATGGAAAGCCAACAGTTTTCTACTGTGTGAGGAACAATAGAGCTATTCTAGACAAGAATTATTGCTGAGAAGTAGAGGTTGAGGATAGTCATAATTTTCTTTTCAGAATACCAAAAGCTGCTGTGCCTGACCATTAATGTTGCCACAGGACATACCCTATCCACTGGAAAAGCTAAAAGTGCAGAAATCAGAGGCTGAAGAGGAAGGCACAAGCTTTTCCTTCTGTATTCCCCACTCCTCAAGTACACTCCCGGGGGTTGTATCTGTATCTTTTTTTTCCACAGATGGCAAAAATGAGTCCTGAAATCACTGTATTTACAAGCAAATAAAAGCACTTGGTGCTGCATTATATCCACAGAGGAGTCCACTGCAGCTGTGTTCCCTGTCACTGAGCCTCTATGTGGCTAAGCTTACTGTGAAGGTCTGAGGAAGGAAGTCACACGTTGTTTGAGTATCACTCATTTTCCCCAGTAATGGTGGTAACTCCACAGCACCTCAACAGTCTGTGATAAAGACTTTGTTTTCCCCTTCTATGTATTGTAAGCCAGAGGGAAGTGGACCCAACTCAGCTGCACTCTGAGAAATCAGAGATCCTGGAACAAGGACCAGGTCCTCCCAGGGCAGGTTCTTGCCTTATGAAATTTGAGCCAATTTAGGCATAATGAAAGCTCTAGAGCTGTTACCCCACCCACCCTGCTCTCCAGGTAAAGTGATGAACATACGTTCACATTGATCTTCCCCATCTCTCCACTCTCACCCTTCTGTAAGCCTCCTTTAATCTCCTGCCTGGCACTGCAAACCTGCTGCCTTCCTTCTCGGGTAGGAGAAGGAACCTGCTGCCTGTTGCCCAATTTAAGGATCAAGACTTAAGAAGAAAAAAGTCAAGGCCATCATGGACGTGTGTTAAAACTGGCACTCTCACACATGATATGCCAGTCAGAAGTTACCCATCAGTGCCAGTAACAGCAGCACTACTCAGGACATCTCTGACATGCTGAGTGAAGACACTGGTCAAAAGAAGAGTTTGTTTCTGGAGAGGTTTCAAGCCATTGGAAAAAAATAAGTAATGTGGATCAGCAAACAAATCAGTGCTTTCTGAAGCTTTAAATGTAATAAAACCAATGTAGCTACATCATTACTAATGCAATGTTATCCTAAGACACATAAAAACCTTTGGCTAGACATACTAGAATAAGAGGGGTAAGAGGCAGGATGGATAATCACAGAATTACAAAATGACAGGATGGCTGATGTTGACAGGGCCCTCTGAGTCCAAGACCCAACCCCTGTCCCAGCAGGAGCACCCACAGCAGGGTGCCAGGCCCACATCCAGGCAGCTTTTGCATATCTCCAGGGAGGAGACCCCACAGCCTCTGGGCAGCCTGTGCCAGTGCTCCGTCAGCTGCACGGCACAGAAGAGCTGCCTGGTGTTCAGAGGGAACCTCCTGTGCCCCAGTTTGTGCACACTGCCTCTGGTCCTGGTGCTGGGCACCACTGGAATGAGCCTGGCTCCATCTTCTTTACACCCCCTCTTCAGGAATTTATAGACACTGATAAGATCTCCCTGAGACTCCTTTTCTCCAGTCTGAACAGTCCCAGCTCGCTCACCATCTTATAGGAGAGATGCTTCCATCTCTCCATCATCTTGGTGGCCCTTCATTGGACTTTCTCCAGTATATCCATGTCTGTCTTGTACTGGGGAGCCCAGAATTGGACTCAGCACTCCAGGTGTGGCCTTACCATTGCTGAGTAGAGGGGAAGATGCACCTCCATCCATCTGCTGTCAATACTTTGCCTGGTGCAGTCAGGGATACCATTAGCCTTCTTGACAGCAAGGGCATATTGGGGTCTATCACTCAGCTTTTCCATTGTTCTTACATTTTAGGATCTGTCACGTTTCAAGTGAAATCCCAAACACACATGTTATAGTAATGTCAAGCATCTGTCCTATGAGAGATCTTTTCCAGACAAAAGTTTGCGTTGAGTCTTTGGAGAGGAACAGGGCTATATCCATTCCATAAGCTAACTTTATCAGAGACACCCAATATGGTTCGAAACTGTTTACACTGTAAGTAATAACCTCAGCAAAAGGAGCTTTTTGAACTGCTTTTTACTGAGCCTCACCTCATTTCAGAGCTCAGCAGAAACGTGTGTAGCTGATGCAGACAGTCGCAGAGCTTTTTGTTGGGTCTAAATAAATCTGAATAAACAATAAAAGGTTAAGTGTTATTTTTTTCAAAGCCTGAAACGTAGGCAAACAAATTGAGGGTAGAGAACTCAATTATCTGAAGCAGAAGCTACTGGCAGTTACACTCAGCAGAGCTGAATAATTTTCAATTACTCTGAGAGAAGAGGTCACCAAAATATGTTTCCCAATCTGTACATCCCTAAACTCAGATCTCCTGATGTTACAGATGCCCTTTGTCAGGGTAATTTAGTATTTTTTTTTCCCACCAATCACCCTTTCCCCTACTTTGATCTCTTAAATCAAGTCCTTTCCTCAGGGCACCTGCATTAAGCTTACCCTAAATACGTGCCTTCAACAGAGAGCTCATTCTAACTCCCTCTTTCTGAAAGCCAAACTTCACCGCATCACAGCCAGCCACTTTCCCAGAGAGGTGTGATGGGGGCTGCTGCAGTACTTCTCTGACCCAGAGTGCTAAGTGCATTAACCCAACAAAACAAGGAGATGGGTCCTATCCAGGAGTGACATATGCCAGCCTCTTCCCAGCTGTACCTGCACATTCCAGCTATATTTGCAGGTTTTCCCAACAGAGACTGCAGAATCTCAGCAGGCTTGACCAGTAGGCAAGAGAAATCTTTGGTACATCTGACTACGGCTCCTACCAAACAACTAAGAGCCTTGAATGCTGCTTACCAGCTTTGTCGCTTCTTCCTGGCTTTGAGATGTCATCTCTGTTAGCATCATTTTTCTGGCACTTCGAGTTTCTTGCAGCGATTTTTCCTTGGCTTTTCTCTCAGCAAAGTCTTTTCAGTGAGAGTATTCCTTTCCAGGAGGCATCAGGAACAGAAGTTACATTTTACATCACAAAGCATCTCCATCACCATAAAAAGAGAAAGGAAACTTTCGCTTTGGTGTGTATCACACATGTATATAACAAACAGCATATGGTGCCAGAATGGTGAAATTTCTAGCATACGGAATGAACAAGGAAAGTTTCTGTGTACTTCTGTTTTCACATACAGCAGCACCTAAATGTGGCAATTACGGTATCAGGAAAGATACTCAAATGTTTATCTCTCCATTAGGACTTTACACTGCTATCTGGTCTAAATGGTGCGGTGAATCCCAACAGGAGAAGCTTTTATGATGATAGTGTCATTTTTACAGCAAATATAAGCTGATGATTTTCAGTGGAAGGAGAAAGCCACTGAAAATTGACTAACCTACTTTTTAGTCAGAAAAGAGACGTTTTATTTAAAACCTTTGTGTGAGAGAGGCAATCCATTTATCATCAAATACCTGCCCATACCGTTGCTAGTGTGTGTGGAGAGAAGGTAAAAGAAGAAAAATAAACCCATTTCCTTATTTCCCACACAACGTGCATAAGCTGCCCACTATGTATAAAAGAGGTTTTGAACTGGCTGGTAATGAAATAGCTTCTGGACAGAAAAGCTCCCTCACTCTTAGATTCACTGCTTCTTTGGAGGTCTGCGGCCATTGTTAGCTTCCCAGTGGGGGGGTTCTCTCTTTCTGAGCCCGGCTTATATTTGGTGATCTTAGGGCTATTACAGGGCAGAGAGATGGTGTGCTTTTCTCATTCTGCAGCCTTTGGTGGGACTGTGGGCAAATTGCTTCACCTCTGCAAGCCATTGCTTACCCCTTTATAAACTGGGTTTAAATCGTACCACCTGACAAAGAAGGCTTAATAAATTAATGCTGCCAAGTAGTATCTTCTTCTGGAGGATTTCAAAAAACTTTCCTGGAAATCCTCCTGCGAAAGATGCAACCATACTTTATTAGGCATGGATCTCTGTGGACTTTTGGTTTTCTCCTTGGCAAATACAAACCTTACCATGTCATCCCTCCTCTGTGTTAAAATGAAATAAATCTGGATGACACTGATTAGAAACAGTAGCAGCAGTATCTTGCTGTGGGATGATGGACCCCATTTGTAGGTCTTGACTGTGTAGGGAAAAAGGAAAGAAAAAAAAAGGTAAACATAGAGGTTTAAAAGTCCTTCGAGCTTTGCAGACTGTACCACACCAGCAATTCAGTACATCCTTGTATTTTAAGAAAACTCAAATATCACACACTGTTAAGCAATTCCCTTTGTCTCATTTTTATAATGTGAAAGAAAGTAGGGAATAAGAAAAGGTAATGATAAATAAATGTCTATTATATCATCCCAGTCTCTCGATTGCTTCCTAATTCCAATTTGGTATTCCTCTCCAGTGCTCACCCTCCCAGTGCATTTTACTGCTGTAAGGTTAACCCAATGCTATTTTCTCTATATAACAAAATGGCCATGGTTTTAAGGTGGGAGGCCTACAGATTTCGTAGAGAATGCCTCAAATACCTAATCCCTAATAGGACACTCTTTGGTGTAAATGTATTACGTAGTTACTGCATTACTGCAAAATTCAAGAACCAAAAGCAAGTGAATTCTGTAGCCTATTCTTTAAAAGCCTCTTTTTAGCCACTCTTCTCTCCACTCAAGAAATGACTGTCAGACTTCACTCCGTGCCCCCTCACAGTTGGTTGACCATTGGCAACATCACTCATTAAGACAAAAGAGTTCCCCTTCTGCTTTCATCAGACAGCAACTCCAACCTCAGTCATCCACTGGGCAGTTTTTCAAACGAGGAGTTCCTATGATTTTTAATGACCTTTCAAACTTTCAAAGTCCTCTGATAATCACCCCCGAAGTTCTCCTTCAAATCCTCTTCTGCATAACATTGTCTGGTTTGGACATCTGCACTACAATTTGCTGCACTGACCAACATCATCATAAAGCTACAGGTGTTCCCTGTTCTGGCTGTTGTCCGGCAAAACAAGGATAAGTGCTTCGGCATAGGAAATCCCCTTCTTGCTGTGTGTTGCATTAGTCAGATGTATCCAGATCCACAGCTCGGCTCCAAGTACTGTGTCCAAAAGCAAAAGAAGATGATTCCCCAGGCTCATTCAATAAATACATCTCATGTCAAACTTAAGCTGTAAACTCCAGGTCAAAGTTAAGCAATTTTATTTTATTTACTTCAATTTTACTGGCAATGAACAATTCTTAGCAGGTAAACTTCAAAATACACCTCCAATAACAATTGTTTTTCCTCAGGTATTTATGCAGCATTCTAGCTACGGCAGCTATATAGTATTTCTTTTTCCCCACGCATACAAATACACACTCATACTTAATACATTAGCATTTCCACTATACATTTGTACAGTGTATCCAGTTAAGTAAATTGCTCAATTAGCTGAATAGGGTTTTTTCTTTTCATTGTGAAAAGAGAGAGTCTTGCCGAATGGAACGCCATTCTCAGTAAGAGGTCAGTTGGGTGTGATTTTGGGAATAAAGGAGAGAGGATGAGTGGGTTGTAATAGATTTTTTAATTATTCACATTTTATTGCCTTAAAAAGTCAAACAGAGAGGGCAAATCAACATACATACTGGTTCATGCTGGTATGTAACAGAAGTGTGTTGTAGAAAAAGCCCACCATACTTACTGGAATTTTTCCATTCTAGCACATAACTCGTGGACATAGAAAAGACTGTGGGACTGTCAAATACCGAGTGTCAGGGAACGGTATATCCACTCGTTGGTAAAATAAGTCAGTTAATTTGGCAGGTAAGTATTAAGTAATCATATTGTCAGAACAAGGCAAGTGGCTAAGAAAGGAAGACAAAGAAGAAAAGAAAAAAATACAAAGACAAGGAAATAGGAAGAAGCCAAACATGAGAGGGGGAAGGGATTTGATGGCCTAGGAATGAGAGAATAAAGATGATAATCCATCTGTTCTGGTTGGCACCTGGTCACCTTATCCTCATTGCTAACTTTGGACTTCCTTTCTGTCTTTCTATTGCAATGGTACAGTTTGAGCATTACCTGACCTGGGCTTTGTTACAAACCAAACAGAATGGCTGAGAAAAACTTGAGCAGATTGGGTATATTTTCATGCCTATTTTTAAAGATTAAAAAACCAACCAAACAAAAACCATGCCATGTTCATGCTTTCTGCGGATTTTCCACATTTTTTGCTGAGTCGGATTTTAGTAATTGTTAGTTTGATTTTTTGAAGTAAATATTGTTCCATTTTGAGTTGTTTTTCCCATATTTGGTTTCACTACAGCAGAATCTCAAATGAGCTGAATGTCTACTTTTAATTTCATTGCATTTTCCTGTAAAGATGTCTATGATATTTGCCTCGGCAAAGTGTTACATCACGTACTCTACTTATGTTTCAGCATTGCAGTGACTTTTAAAAGCTCACAGCAGGAAATGAAGAAAAGCTTGAACTCATAATTATTAAATAATAATAAAAAATGTACTCTGCTAAGGTTACATTTATTCAAAATGGTACAATTAATATATCCTCATGTTTCCATTAATATACATTCCGGTGGAGAAATTGATAGGAAATGTGGTCATGGCATGAACTTTACGGTAGATTTGTACAGTCTCTGCTGAGCAGAGTTTAAATGAGCAAAGCATTTGAATGGGGAGTACTATAGAGAAATGAGATTATCCATCATGCACCACCGAAAGGATCAGTCACCAAGTCCTCCTTGTACTGACAGAGCTGGAAACACGCTGTCTAGAATGATAAGCCAGCCAGTCCAGAGTGAGGTAGGGTAGGGCCTTCCCCTACCTGATTTCCCTCCAGACTGTCCTTGTAGCCCCCAGCACTGCCTCTCTCTGCCTCTCTCAGGCCTCTCTGCCCCATCTGGCACCCAGGACTTGCACACTCCTCAGCTCTCACCACATGTGCTGAGCACTGGAATGGCTTCTTCTCTCCTCCCCAAGTCTGGGCTTTACTTGCTGCTCTGACCTGAACAAACATTAAGCCATCACACAAGCCAAACCATCATTAACAAAACATCATTGCAGAGTTTCAACCCCATTCAAGGCATCAGCAGCAACCTCACCTTCCTTGGATTCTCATTACTACTGTGAATTTACAATACCTGCTGCCATCCATCTTCACTCATTGATCAAGGGTGTTCACCATTCATGCCACAGCCCATCTCTTGGTGTCTCCTATCTCATGATTAACCCCTATCTTCAGTTTGCAACCAATGCCACCTTCTTTTCTTCAAAATAAGACCAAGTCTAACTTGTTCGTATCAGCTTCTGCAAAGTGGATGCTTTATTTCTACACTCCCTACAAAAGCTGTCTTTGCCAGAAAGGCTTTCAAAGCACAGCCCTTGGAGGAGAACTCAGAACACCACAAACTGCAGTCACTAAGTGCCAAGTAACGCCTGTACCTGTGCACACATTCAGGTGGTCCCGTTCTGATTTGTGCTGTTAACAGGTTTACCGTGACAAATTGAGAGTGACTTATCACACTCTGAAGCCTTGATGGACTCCTGGAGATGCTGCCGGAGCAAACAACTGGAACACAACCCCATCTTCTGATCTTTCCTCCATCATTTGTCTGTCTCTGCCAGAGAGCACAGTGCAGTGAACGTCCATGGATGAACCAGTGCATGGATCTCAAAAAACACTAGAGCTGAAGGGACAAGTGCACACTGTGGCATGCTTTGGTGTGAGGGGGAAGAGGGGATATCGGTGTTGTTATTTAAAGAGTATACTCAACGCTGTGAAGATCTGGCAAGAAGAAAGATTTTAAAGGAGAAATAGGATTTTGTTAAGCTTTTAGGTTTAAACTGTGTTTATGCATAGAAACCAAATTCACACAGTGTTTACTTCTTGAAATCACAGAGGAAAAAAAGCCATGCTGCTGCTGCTGCTGCAAAAGAAAGGATGTGCAGGGCTGCCACAGCTCCCGGCACCTTAATGTCGCTGCAGTTCTTTACACACCGGGATACTCTGTCATACAGCTCGCCCAGCCAGGAGGCACAGCACAAAATGCCCCAATCCCCTCCCAGAACTGAGAGCCCATCTTCATTAAATTCATGTCTGAGGACAAAATAGTCAGGAGCTAATGAGCTACAGAACACCCATTCTGGCTATTCTAGTACCGCACTGAAGTGCAAGAGGA
The DNA here is from genome assembly GCF_016699485.2 of Gallus gallus. Taxonomy (NCBI): domain Eukaryota; kingdom Metazoa; phylum Chordata; class Aves; order Galliformes; family Phasianidae; genus Gallus; species Gallus gallus. Next base: position 117,933,388 of record NC_052532.1, read on the forward strand.
AAAGCAATTCTAATAAGAATTTTATGTCTGTTATCGTGAATATAACCAAAGGTTTCTTCTTTAAGATTACAAGAAGCAGCCAGCAATATTTTTATTTCACAACACTTCATTGACAGACTCTCCTGTCTGAGGCAATTCAGAACTCCGGCGAGCGAAGCTCGTTGCTTTTTTATCTGCCTCCTTCAGCACCGAGCAGATATTTATAACTGTTGCAGTCAGTCTGGAAATAAGTATACAGCTCAAGGGTGCTGCATGTTACCAGTCAAGCAGAAGAAGACAAAGACAAATAAAATGCAGTGAAAAGACACGATACAGATATACGGCAGATTGTGACTACCAAAGAGCTAATGGTTTTGTGATGTTGAGAACAGAGTGTAGAAGAATAACAGGTATTAGTAATGGTTTTGTTGAAAAATCTCTTCAGGCCATTAAAGTATTAAGCTGTTCTTTATCACACTTTCCCTTCTTCTTCTTTTCTTTGCTCATTGGTATTTTTTTAATACTCCATTTCTTTATCTCTCTCCCACTGGATTGAATAGCATTGAGCTCCCCTCATCACACGAAATCACAGCTCACCGGATTCTTGTTTAGTTGCAGACATAATTCGAGACAATCGAATTTGAATAGCAATTTTGTGTTCACATCTTTTATTTATTAAGGTTCTACAAAATACAGGAAAAAGAGAAAATGCAAAATGCACTGCTACACAATACAGTAGGCATCGAAGAGGTAGAAAAGCAAGGATTGAAAAAAAAAAAAAAAAAGATTTTTTTCTCTCTGTTTTTTCTTCTAGAAGATGCAGAACCAGTGAGCCAGCTCCCTCCCTTGCAGAAATCGGCACAGTGCAAGAGGCTGAAAGGATTACAGCAGGACGCCACTCACACGGCTCTTAGCGCCAGTCCTGAGCAGCTCCGGGTAAAATTACAGCTGCCCCGGGGTGCCCGTGTCCCTCAGCAGCACACGGGTGCCCAGCTGGGAGGCAGCGGAGGATGTCCAGCATCTCTTACCTGGATTGCATTCCCAGGATGGGAGGCCTGTGCCGACCTCGCTCTGTGCATGCAGCCTTTGTCCGGCCTGCATCCTCCCAGCAGAGAGCTCATGCGTGGATGTGGATACCAACGTGTTGCTGCTGCTATCTCAAACGCACAGAGAAGAGCGTGGGCTGGGGCCTGAGCCACTCCCGCATCACAGTTCATGATATGTAACGCTGGGCAAGGTGAGAGTTCTCCATAGGATGTAGGACTAGGGGAGGGAGGACATGCTGACAGGTCTTCTGACTTTGCCCAAAGTTTGTATTTCATTCTTTTGAGCTTATAAAGTTTAAAAGAGAGTCATGGTGGGTAAGTAACCAGGGGCTGGGATCCGTCAGGACAACAGGCATCTTCTGAAGTTAGACGGTAACTTTCCCAGAATCTTCTGGAAACAGGTGATACATTTCATAACTGTGTTCTATTATTAGTCTGTCACTATAGTCCTGGGCTGAAAAAATCACTTCACATGAAGAGAAAATGTATTGTTCTTTCCCTGCGCACGGATTCTCCTCCTTACTTCCCTGTGCAGAAAATATTGCTTAAATTTACATGTGAAGGCAATTTACGGCGACGCACCCCATGTTTGGAGAAATAGAAGGAAGTTTGGCTTGAAGCCTCAGGATGAGCCTCGCTCTGAAAATACACTTCCATAGTCTTAGCTTATTTAATGACAGGTATGTTGTCCTGCATGCATGACTTGCTTGAGCTGCTTTCCGTCACCTTCTCGGTGTCTGGGGTGGAGGTCTACTGAAGAGGTTTCTAAATTACATTTCACTTTCCCATATTTCAATACATGAGCACATTCCTACAGCAATAGCAAAGCTGCTATTTCTGAGCAACTTTTGTAGTTGCAGTCCTATGGAAGTACACCCTCCTTCAATCTCAAAATCAGAATCTAAGACTCAAGATAAAAGGGGCACTGAAGGCTTCTTCAGTGGGATTCAGTAAGCCCGAATTCCTTACCTGCTAGGCAGGCTTGCCAGCTTTCTCCAATAATAGCACTTCACGTTAGTTATCTGAGCTCAAATGCAGCATTTTCAGGAGAAAAATGTTCTGAAGTTCACCATTCTGGAAAGAGCTGATTGTTGTGTTGTCAATAAAAAGTAGGATTACAGAGTAGGCGAATTTGTTACGTACACGTATGGCCCGTGAAATACATCCTTGTATGAATCTTTAAACATTATCAGCCTACAGTAATTGTTACTTACACTCCACCCACTTGATCCTTTTTTCCCTCTTTTCCCCAGAAGAATAATTTGACAGTTGTTTTCTTTGAAAAAGTTAAGCTACAAAATGGTTTCTATGTCTAATAGGCACACAAGTCTGTTATCATAAGCACAGTTAAGAAAATGTGGAGAGATTTGAAACCCTCACCCATAAAAAAGCAAGAAATCAAAGCACTTTCTAGAGCTGAGACGGCCTGGAGAAACCCGAGGCTGTGCTGGAAGGGAGGATGACGAGGAATTAAGCTCTCAGCCCCGACTACAGACTCAGGTCTATCCCCCTAGCATTGTGAAATGGAATTTATAGCTAAAATCAGAAAAATGGACCCTGGCATTAGAATCACAGGTGTTACTTCACTGACAGCCTATTATAAAGCTCCAACTGTGTCCAAAGTCAAAAAGCCATTTCACAGTTATATTTATCAGGATGAATAATGTGCAAATCCACTTCTTTTCTTTGTTTGATTTCTTTTTTCCTTTCCTTTTTTTTTTTTTTTTTTTTTTTTTTTTTTTTTTTTTGGAGGGGGATTGTCATTATTAAAAGAAATGTTCCTGTTGTACATTGCAAGGCTTCCCCAGATGTTCATCCAATGCTGTAGTGTAAATGAGCAAATGTAAATCTACCATCCAGTCCAAGTGGCACACAGGGAAGAACCTCTGCAGCAACTTGAAGAAGGCTTGTGCCACGCAGTAACACAGAAACAAAGCAGAGCACTCATTTACTGTGATTACACACACACTTCCCAGTCATCAGCAGAAGCCAAAGAGGTCTGAGCAAGTGGATGTCATCAAGAAAACTGCACAGGAGTCACAGAGGCCAAGAAAAAAGACCACTTTCAGCAGACATACCCTGAAAGACGAGGTGAGAAGAAGGATTCTTGGGAACGGTGAACTCTGGGCATCCTCAAGGAAATGAGTCCACGGGTTTTGAAATGGCGTAATCAAAATCAGAGCTCACGTCATGCATCATGTGCAAAAAGAAGCAAACAAACAAAAATGAATGCACTGATACAAAAGGAGAATGTACGGGCAGATCCACTTCAAAGCCCCAGGCCACTCAGGGTCCCACCATAAGGCCATACTGCAAACAAGGGGTAGAACCAAAACCTACTTCTATTTTGGCATTATTATGACATCAAAGAAAAACATACCGCTACTGGTTGCCATTATATTTAACAAAAGGTCTGAAAACAGTAATATCTTTTGGGCTAAGACCTGGTGCCAGAAGAACAAGGGATGCACAGAAGACAAAACTAAAATGAACCAACCAAAGCCACTCTGAGTGTGCAAATCCCACCAGCTCAGGATAACTAGCCTGGGGACATCCATGGTGGCAGCCACTACAGAGCAGCAGACACAACAGATATGTAACTGCTCTTCCGGAGTTGTCACCCCCTGAAGATGCCTGCTGAAAAAGGGCAGGCATTTAAGGCTGACTATGAACAGCAGACATGAGAGGCTCAAAGACCCCTCTCGCAAGCGAGATGTCCAACTTACCTAACTCAGAAGCACAAAGAGAAGGGACACAAAATGAAGCAAGTCTCTGCCATCATCTTTTCCAAGATAAGATCCATCTCACCAAACTGTAAGCATTTAAGAGACAGCCATGCTGCCCTAGCTCCCTCAGTAACAAGCAGCTCAAACAGCAGCCTTCACAGAGACAAAATCAGAGAACCATAGATTATCACAAGTAGGAAGAGACCCACAAGAGTCATTGAGTCCAGCTCCTGGCTCCACGCACCAGGCCAAAGGGACTCAGAGGGAGCAACTCGAGAGCTGGAGAAAAGATGGTGGTGAATGGGAGTGAAAAAGGAGGTAAAAAATTGATTTGGAGGTGCTGGGTAAGTGAGAATCAATTACTCATCACAGACAAGGATGCAGGCTCTACCTAAAAGCATCCAGTGGAGGAAAATCTATCCCCAGCCACAACTGCTTCTTTCTGAGCGCCAAGGCATGCATACATTTGGGCCCAGATTCTTTCCTGAGCTAACTCTGCAGCGATACCAGAAATTATGCAAGTTAAGATGCATGTCTCTTATGAAAATGATGCAATAATCAGTGTCTACGGTTCGATTATGAGATAATTAATTTTAATTGCATATTACATTCTCATTGAATTAAAAGATTTGAAGAGTTTGACTATTTTTATATTCCCCTTGCAATACATTTTGTAGTCGTTGCTATTTAGAGACTGAAAATTGCAACTATTTTAAAAACACGACAATGACTTTCACCTCCCTGAGGGAAATCCTGAATTATTACCTTCGATGGCATCAGAGTTTCATCCTTATTCTGTAGGAGAAAATCATTCAAGCCTTTGTAGCCTCGCCTAGTCTGAATGCCTTGAGTTCCCAACCCTGACGTGAAAATGCTCACTATTAGGCTAAGGGGAGGAAATGATGTTTCTCTTAGAACTTTTTTTTCTTCACCGGGAAATGTTAAATGTTAAATGTTAAAACAAAAACTTACTTTCTGGGACATTTCCTTGATGCCACCCGTTAAGTAGGCGTGTTGGCAGGGCACTGTGTCCCCTCCATACTCTCACTGCAGTCGCTCCGTTCCCGCCTTCAGCACCAGTGTATCATCCAGAAGGGAGGGTGACTGGGATCTGACTTCGCCCCATGTGGTAGGGACGTGTTTTGCCTGTTCTGATTTCCATTTTTCAGCTCCCGCCAGCAGCAGAGCATTGAGCAAAATGTCCCTGTCACAGCCCTCGGAAATTCATTGTAATAAGTCACTCGCTGAATTGCACCTTGTGGTCCTATTGTGAGGGAACAAATCACCAACTTCTTCAGTTCTTCAAATTACGTTCTCAAATAGTTGCTGAATAAGTCATGCCCGTCACCGGCAGTGTGTGACTTCCCATCCAGCGCTTTGCGTCAGGTACTCGGGATCTGGCCTTTAAAGATGATGGGGTTTTGGCTGGCTGTGGGGGTTACGTGGGAAGATCCTGCTTCCTCCTTGGGTTTGGATGCCTCAGATATCAGGCGGCTTTTGAAAGGGACAAAGCATGACCTGCGTGAATTGGCCTTCAGCAGTGAAAAGCCAGTACCCTTTGTGCCATGAGCAGCTTCAAAGTGAAACGAAGAGGGAGGGCAGATACACCTATGCTACACCATCGCTGTCTCCGTTCAGTGGGGTACAATGTTGCATGCACCTCTCCTGGGCACCCACACTCCCAGGCATCGAAGTCCACAGGGTGGTGGGACACATGCCAGGGGCAGCAGGGGACAGGCCCTGTGAGTGAGCCACAAATGCCACGCATGGAGGCTCTGTGATTCACTGACATGAAAAGCAAGATGTTAGGGATGTACAAAGGAAAGAATGAATACTGGGCTTGTGAACATATCCCCAGTTCTACGCTTAAGTACATGACCTTGCCCCTGCAGAGAATTTTTTCTAGCATGAATGTCCCTCCTTGCACATATTCTGTGCCAAAGAGGTCAGCAAAGCTGTGCAAATGTTGCCACATTCCAAGAATCATGTTTTACTTGTCCTCAGATCCCACTTTTTTAGACTCAAACAGTATGCGAAGACAAATTTAATACGTATTTCTCATATACTCCTGCCTGTGCTCCTTATGTCTCAGCCTTTTTTTCCCTAGCCTTTCTTGCTCCTGCATCTGTTACTCTGCCTGGAAGATCGAAAGTATTCAAGTATTGATTACACGTCTCTCTGACACACCGCTGAAGATGTCATCTCCCATCTTCACTCTGGTTTACGTGGCAGGTTTCTTCTCTATGTATAAAACACATCACAGTTGTATTACACGCTGTTGTTGTTTTCAATAGAAACTGCATTCAACTCACCCAAGTTTTCTTTGGAAGTTTTTTTTTTCATTTCACCCAATGTCAGCCTTCTCCGCTGCTGGCAGGCACGAGGTCCACCCGGAGGCTGATGCACCCGAGACGGCTGTGCTGCCGTGTCACAGCTTTTTATCCTGAGCTCAACGCTGATTAAGTCCTGCCAAGTGCCCGGCAAGTTGGGACAAATCTTTTATTACTTGGCTGCGTCTGAAGTCTCTAAACTAAGGCTTATCCAGTTCAATAAGTGGTGGAACAAAGGCCGCTCTGGCATGAAGGCTGTTTATACTTCAGCAGCGGATTCTTTTTTTTGGATCATTTTTCATTAAACCATTGGAGGGCCTTGGAAGTGTGATTGTTGCCCGCTGCCACAGCTCTACTGCTGGTCCATCACACAGCACTGTCCTGCGGCCGCCCCACGCGCGTGTCTGCGCACCGCCGCTCCGAGCATCCCCGTGCGGAGCCGGGCTCTCGAACAATAGCAAGGGGCCTTTTACACCACGCAAAAATATATTAAAAATACATAATGTAACTTGTCTTAATATACTTTTCTGAGTCTAAAAATATGCCAGACCAAAAGAAACATATTTACATAAAAAGCAGACAAGGTCAAATAACAAAGAAAGCCCTTAATTAGTTGTAATCAACTTTAATTTGCATACCGTATATAATTCCTAAATGATTGTTAATAATAACTTTATATAATGGACTTCCAATTTTCATGAAAATGGCACATTTTGATAAGCAGACACAAAACCCTAGTACTAATAAGGTTTAATTTGCATACATTAGACTGATTATCCAAACAAAAGGATTACAGTATTACTTCTCCATACCTTTATGTCCTTATTATGCACATTTATTAACTTCACAAAAGCTAGCTGTTAGTGACAAACAATAGCCATGGCTGGGAGAGAAATCTGCGGTGTGAATAAAGTGCATTTTAATGCCTAGGAGCAAAGTTTATACCGCATAAGTGTTTTGTTTAACTCTTTCTTTGCAAAAGGCATTGTGCTGGATCAGACGGGCGCTATTAGCCGGATAAAACCCTTCTTCATTACACGACTTCTTGTAAAGAATGCATTTTGTGCAAAAATGACCCACTCATGCTCCCGGTTTCCTGATGTGAAGTTAAAGACATGGATGGTGCTTGAACATATCAGGAAGCATGTTTACAATCACAGGATTAAGCTGTTAACTCGTGTGATACCAGGGCACGGTGTTAATAAACATATTGCCGTGAGCTTCGCTTTCACAGCGTAAATAATAATACAGGTGGCAATAGCTGTTCCTGAGGGTATCACACATACCCCGCAATTAAAGTGTGAGCAAGGGGGAGGGAAAAAAATCATTAGTAGAGCCGGTGTCTGAAGGAAACGATGCTCGCAGGGGCTTGTAAGAAAGCCAATGGATGTGAAGCATAGACTGAATGCCACCCTGGAGCTGTGTGACACGGGCTGCGCTGATATGCCACAGTGACAGTGATGGCAGAGGAGGATGTCACAGTGCTGCGCCTTGCAGCTTTCTGGGGAGATGTGCTGCCTTGAACGGAGCTGCTGCTGCTGGAGACACATCCCCAGCTTGCGTGGCCCGCCCTCATGAGCCGAGCGACTGGCTCCTCCGGAGCGCTGCAGCTGTCATCACAAGCCCATCTCAAGGTAGGTTGTTTCTTGCACAGTTTTTGACCAAGATCTCCATGCCTACTCACAGCCTGTTTGCTTGAAACGTCGGAGCAACACAAATCATTTCTTAATGTTTTTGCTGGCCCCATCCAGACAGTCCATTGTCTCTCTACAGTGCCCATCTGGAAAGGTTGCCAAATGATATTTCTTTCAACACCATTCCCATCCCACTGCTTTCCAAGGAGCTGTATGAGCTCTGCTCATTTTCACCTGTGCAACTCAAGGCTACTGGCCTCTGGCTCCGTCCTGGTTGGTACCGCACCGTCAAAGCCCGGGGTCCTTCCCCCAGCAAGAGCTCAAGGATTTTGCTGGGAAACTGTAAACGAATGAGCACCTCACTCACGGTGTGGCCAAGGAGCTCTCTACTGGACACCACATCTGGAGTAGTCTTGCACGACGACCTCGTGCATTCGTTGGTCTGGAAGGGCAGGTGAGGAAAACACATTTCAGAGGGTGTACCTCCTGGCATCCAGATGGAACTTAGATTCCTAAAAACACCACTGAAAACAAGCCTTGGCATCCTGCTGGTCTCAGCTCCCTGAGAATCTTCACACACGACTCAGTAAAGTTGCATTTGGATCTTGGTTGCAATCGTTAATCTATAGATAGGAATATTTTCCTAAGATCTTAGTGCTGTATTCACAGTCTTCTTCATAGCACTTTACGGCAATTAAGTGAGGTGTGCCTGATTCCCCCTTTCCCTCCCCTTTGTTTTTCTTTGTAAAAAAAAATGGTAACAGTTTAGGAAGCAAGCTCTGCCTGGGCCCAATCCTTTGTTCCCATTCAATGCAGAAAGGACAAAAAAGTAAGAGTATTACATGTTACGGGCATTTGGCCTTTTGTCTGTCTTACTGGAGGTCAGAATCCACCTTCAGCTTTAGAGGTCATTTTGCCCCTTGAATTTGCACAGCCTTGTCCTTGGTAAATAAAAATAATAATAAATTGTAAAAATTGAAGAGACAGTTAAGATTGTCTCATTATTCTCATCAGTAAATTTGCGTTCAGGAAGAGAAGGCATACAGTCCCAAGCCAAGTGAAAGGTCCATGTTCACAGATCAGAAGCTACACTCAGTTTCAGAAACCTGAGGGCATTCAGAACACTCCAGGCATTTTGACAATACCAGAACAAAGCCGAACCATCCCTTCTCATTCGTGTTCAGAGAGAAGAACAACAGCATTTTCCTGAACATCTTCAAGCAAAGAGGATGGGAGCACACCCAGTGCTAAAGAAGGCCAGCAGACATCCTCCAGCAGCCCCCAGCCCACCCGAAGCCTTTACCCATTTCTGCTACGGCTGCCTGGGTCGCAGCACAAAAACCAACACACCAATGCACTGTCACTCATGAGAGAGCCCCGCTGACTTGAGGAATGAGGGGTTACAAGTAAGGGTAACAAGGCAGGAACGCAGGAACAATAATTTTGTTAAATCCAACACCTTTTGTTTAAAGTTAGTTTTTTTTTCTGAGGTTCTGTAACATTATTTTCAGTTTTCAGGAGCAGAAACAATAGCGTAGCACAGTAAGTGCCACGTCAGTCTCACGGTATGATAGAAAGCTACGAGACGAGAAGGCACGTCGATTCCGAATAATAACTTACAGCCCGTGATTTCAAGGTTGTACAGTCCATGTGCACGACTGCAAATATCTGCCTATAGAGCCTTCCGAAAACTACGTACGAAGGGGAAATCTTAAAACACGTTTCTTTTTGTTGTTGTTGTTGTTGTTTATTTTTGAATGGAAAACTTCAAATCAACAGGCCAACAAATTGCAGCCCTTTGAAATGCTGAGCCAATTTACAATCAAATATTAAGGGTTTTTTTTTTTTCAGTTAAGAAAAACCCCTGAGGTTGGAAGGAAACGCTCTGCTTTACACTAACGCACTCACACTGTCCTACAGCACCACACACACCTGCTGCCATAGCTGCTGTGTTCTTCCAGAGACAAATTTTGCCACAGAAGTGCTTAAGAACGCATCTCCGTTCATGGTTGTTTCAGAGCATGAGACTTTTTCCTCATTTTTTATCTTCTTATCTTAAAGTTTATTTGGTTTGGGTGTCTCAGAAGCACCTCCTTCTGCCATCCACGGCTGCGTGCCCTGCTTCTGTTAGCTGTGCTCTCATGGCTGCCCCAGGGTGCTCCAGACCTCCCTGTTGTGTCCTTCCCAGCAGCATTACACCTGTGAGACAGGCATTCCATCCGCACAGGACCAGCTGTTCTCATAAAGCATCCCTCCTCCTGCAGAGCACCACAGAGCACATTACAGGCAGTTGGACTTTCCATTAGGAGAGACACGGGGCACGAAACAGAGAGCTCTGGAGAAGCGCACGGGGATACAGCAGCACTGAGCATTTGCCAGCTGACCCCATGCAGTCTGTGCCAGAGAGGCTCCATAGGGAGGTGTCAGCACCAAAAGAAGCAGAGGGGCGCTGACAGGCAGCCCCTTAACATGGGGATGAGGGGGAATCACTCCATGAGTCAGCGAGCATCAGCGTCCATGAAGAACACACAACGTCAGGTGCGGGTTTTTCCTAACCACACACCTTTTTGTACCTTTATGGCATAGTGATGCTCCCTCAGTAAGGAGGAGGCAATGGCTTCTAGCACGTGCAGCAAACAATGACAACAGCTCTCTGGTGGGGCTAGAGCATCGAGGGGCGAGATCCGACAGAGCCCTGCACAGTTGGTGCCCTTCCCTCCACCGGCCCATTTCACTTTGGCTGCTCATCCGGGCCAAGCAGGTGCAGGGGCTGTTGCCCAGCGCCAGCACTCTGCCTTGTGCCCTCCTGCCATTCCCCCGCTTCCAGCTCCGCCAGCAGCTCCAGCACGGCGTGAAGGTCGCGCCGCAGCCGGGAGAACGGGGTGGAAAGTGTCCTCTGCTCGCCAAGCGCTCATTTGAATTTGTAATGGCTTCGCTCCAGCGCTGCTCTACACCCCCTCTGCCGTTAGGATCACGTTCCCGTGGCACGAGCACCGGCAGAAAACCCACTCTGTAAGGCACTCGCCAGGACGGGCAGCGCGGTGGGTGCTATCGGCCGGCCCTACAGCTCCACCACGGGAGCCATCTGCAGCCAGGCCACCCCGGCATGCGTTTAAAGGAACCGCTGAAGCGTCGCAGAAAACAAACACATCTGAGGAGACGATGCTCTGCTCATGGTTATTCCACGAGCAGAAGAGAATGCGTTTGACAAATAAATTATTTGTTATGAATCCTTTGCTCAGCTCCAGTCAGCACATACAAAAGAAAATAACACAGAAGGTATAATGTTAAATAAGCCTATGATCATCGTTTTAATTTTTTTAGACCACTGCACCTGAACGCGTTCATAATCTCCCCGAGTTGCTGAGGATCGCTGCCGCAAAGTGGCTGCAGGTTTCACACAGGGGTTTGCTGGGGTTGGAAGAGCTGAACCCCAACCCGTCACTGACCTCCTGGAAGAGCCAGGGCAGGAGTACGGCCCCACACAGCTCCCACGCAGCCCAAGAACTCACGCTGGGCCAAGATGGGGTTTGGAGCTTGATGATCCTTGAGGTCCCTTCCAATGCAAGTCGTTCTACGAGTCTATGGGACCTCTGGGACAGCCCTCAGGGCCTGCGAGGCCTGCACTCCGGTGAAGCCTGAGGAGGGCACACAGGAATGGGTGGAGAGGGGCGGCGGGAAAGCCGAGGGCTGCCAAAAAGCCTCGGGAGCCTCTGGAGGGAGGGCCCCGAGTGCCTTCCAGGTGACAGCACGGAGGAAATGCGACCAGGCGGTGTGGAGGGAGGCCTGCACAGCAAAGCACGGGGCTGAGGGGATGGAGGTGGGCGCGGGGGACACGGCGGAGAGGGGAAATAAAGGTGGGCTCCGCTCAGCTGGCTGCTGTGCCCTGCGAGCCGTGAGAGCTGTGCTAACAGGAAGGTGAAGCGGCAAGGAACTGAGAAACGATCAGAGAAAAAGGACGTAGAAAACACTTTCTGAATGAAGTACGTGGAACAAGGCCCGGCCTCCGCCCAGCCCCGGGTACTGCCGAAATACTAAGTTTAAGAATAATGACTCCAAAGTGGCCACCGCTGCCGACAGCACGCCCTGCCCGGGCATACGGCAATAGGGATGTCGCCACCTGCCCCGGCAACCGCAGCACAGGAGCCGGGGCTGGGCCGGGCAGCACAGCGCTGCTGCTGCTGCGCGATGCCGGTTCCGACGGCTGCGAGCAGCGTACCGCGGCTGGGGCCCAAGGAAAGCAGCGTTGCGTGGGAAACGCGAGCCCTGCACGGCCGTTTGGACGCGGTGCCCGAGCACCGCCGGGTACGGCTTACCCGACGTTTGGGTCGGGAGCCGGCGGCAAGCAGGGAGCGTGCCGCACGAGAGCAGCCGGGGGAGCCGCGGCACCGCCGGCTCCGGGGCGGCACACGGGGGCTGCTCCCCCCACCCCCCGCCCCCCCGTAGCTCCCACCGCGCCGCACAGAGCCGGGCCCGGGGGCCGCCCGCAGCGCCGCTCCGCACGGCGGTGCCCAACCGTGCGTTTGGGTGAGGCGGGCGCCGCGCTGCCGGCGGCGCTGCTGGGGAGTCCGGCGCTGCCCCTGGGGCCCGCAGGGCTCCACGCGTCCCGCCGGGGCTCCGGTGCTTTAACCCCGAAGACGCACCTCGGTGGTTACAGAAATTGAGTGCCGACAGCCGCCGCTGCTGCGGCGCTCCGCTGCGCCGCTGCCCGCGGGGTGCGGCCCGGGGCCGGGGGCGGGAGGAGGCCGGGGGGAGATCCCGGAGGGGTACCGAAAGGGAGAGAGAGGGATAGCGGGGCCGCCGGACGTGCCGGGCCTGCAGCTCCGGGACGGGGGAGGCCGCGCCGGCAGCTCAAGGGCAAACCGTTCCTTCCGTAGAATGGAGAGCGGTGACTGTGGCACGGGGGTTGGGGGGTGGGGGTGGGGAGGTTATAAAGTTGTTGTCGTTTTTCCTTCTTTATGGCGAAGGGAGAGGGCGAAAAATACAATGAATAAATCTCGACCGTAATATGAACGGTAATCGTATTAACAATAATAATGATGACGATGGCGATGATGATGTAAGCGGCCCGAGCCGAGGCCCATCCGAGGCCGTGCCTCCCTCTGCCCCCCCCCCGGCTCCCGCCCGCGGCATCGGGACCCCCAGCGCGGCCGCCCCGGCGCGGGGCTGCTGCGGGGAAGCGGCGCGGAGGCCGGCGCTCCGTGCCCGAACGTACGAATAAACGGAATCGAACGACACGGATAGCGGCGAGAGCGAACCCCGGCGGGGCCGAGGGCTGCGTTCGGGAGAGAACAGCCGTCGGAGCCCCCCGGCCGCGGGGAGGGAAGGGGAGCGGGGCCGCCGCTCGGGGCCGATGGAGCGGGCGGATCGCCCCCGGGCCGCTCTCCCGGTGCGGCGGCGGTGGGTTTGGCCGAGCTCGGCGAGGTGTTCTCCTCCGAGCGGAGCGGTAATTGCCGTAATCCTACTGTATCATTTGGATCATTGCGGTATTGTTGTTTTCTCCCTCTCGTTTCTCGCCCCCTAACACTGCAGTAACGCGCTCCGGTGTTAAATTAGCGGCTTGCGGGAGAAGGGCGGGGGGGGGGGGAAAGAGAGAGAGAGGGAGAGACCTCGAATGAATGAAAGTTTGTTTAAAAAAACAAAAGCCCCAAACCCACACAACGAATAAACCGAGGGAGTGACACGGCAGAGGCGAGCCCGCAGCGCTCAGCACCCCGTGTGCCACCGGGCAGCGCCGAGGCGGCCCCGCGGGACCCGCGCTGCGGGCGTACGGCGGCGGGGAGCCCCGGGGCGGTGCGGGGCGGTGCGGGGAGAGCCGAGGGCGCTTCCGCGTTCCCTCTTCTGTCTTTCGTTCGTTTCTTTTTAGTTTTGTCGATTTCTCTCGGGGTTTTTTCTCCTTTTGAGAGTTGCTCTCGCTATCTTTTTTATATTATTACGCGTTTTCTTAGGTGTGGAACCGATGCGCTCGTCGCCCCTCGCACCGCTGATGGCACCGGCAGGGCCCGGCCGCCGTCCCGGGGCCCCTTCGGGACGCCCGGAGCCCGCACGCACCCGCGCGTTCGTTGCTCTTTTTTTCCCCTCCAATTTGCGCTGTTCCGGAGACCGGGAGCCGCGGGACTCCGCCGTCGCTGCCCCCGCCCGCCCTCGGGAGGGGCCGCCCGGGTGCGGAGGTGCCACGGGGGGGCCCGGAGCTGCGTGACGGGGTCGACCGAGCCCTCCTGGGTGGACGGGAGGGGAAAGGAGGGGAAATGACAAAGCACCGCGGCTCGACGCCGTTCCCGGGCTCTCCCGGTGCCGCAGCGCGCTCCGTCCGCCCCGGGGCCCCGGCTTCTCCCGGCGCGGCCGCGCCCCGCGCGTGGGTACCGGGAGCGCCGTGCGGACGCTCCCCGGGGCGCGCCCCCCGCTCCCGGCCCCGCCGGTTCCTAACGCGGCCGTCGGGGCAGGGACGGGGCGGGCGGGAGCAAAACCCGGCGCGGATCTCCCGTCGGGGCGGGGCCGGGCGCGGCGCGAGGGGGGGCTCCTCCGCACCGCCCCCGACGGCCGCCCCGAGCGGCGCCCGCCCCCGCGGCGCGGGGCGGGGAGGGGCGGCGCGGGGCGGGGCGGGGCGGGCGCCGCTCCGGGGCGATCCGGGCCGGGCTTTGCGGCGCGCCCGGTGCCGGCGTCCGCCCGGCCTCCGGCGGGAGCCAATCAGGGGGCGGCTGCCCGCACGTGGAGCCGAGGGGACTCAAGAGCGCCGCGGCCGCCGCTCACTCCCCCCGTGACGGGCGTCCCGGCGGCACCGGGGGGCGTCCGCGCCGCCGCCGCCATGAGCGGCCCTTACCCCGAGGAGAGCTGCGCCGAGCGCCCCGACTGCAAGAGCAAATCGCCTACGCTGCTCTCCTCCTACTGCATCGACAGCATCCTGGGCCGCCGCAGCCCCTGCAAGGTGCGGCTGTTGGGCGCAGCGCCCAGCTTGCCCGCGGGGGCCGCCCGGCCAGAGCCCCCCGACGGCGCCGCGCAAGGTGAGCCCCGCGCCGGGCCGGGCGTCCTGAGCCGGGCGGGAGCCGGGGGGAGCGGGGCTGCGGCGCGGCGGGGGGGTGCCCGGAGGCTGTCCCGGTACCGCACGGATCTCTCGCATCCGAAATTCCTCCCCCCCCCAAAAAAAAAGGAAAAACGGGAATTTTTCGGGAGGGTTTGTAAAAGGCGGAGCGGACGAGCTCCGGAGCTCCGGGTCGCGGCATAGAAGTAGCCCCGGGGCCGTCGTAGCCTCCGCACCGAGGGCGGCTCCGGGCCGGGCGGGACTCCGCGGGCCGGGCCGTGCGAGGTGGTCTCAGCCCCGCGCTGACCGCGTCTCTCTGTTTCTCCCTCCCCCCCCCCCCCCCCCGCACCCCTCTCCTCGCCGCAGGCTCCCCGAAGAGCAGCCCCCCCTTCGAGCCGGCCGAGCTGCACCTGCCCCCCAAGCTGCGGCGGCTGTACGGGCCGGGCGGCGGGCGGCTGCTGCCGTCGGGGCCGCGCGGGGAGCGGCCGGAAGGGCGGCCGGAGGGAGGCGCCGGGGCCGGGGCGACGGCCGGGGCAGGGGCCGGTCCCGCGCCGTGGGACACGCTGAAGATCAGCCACGCGCCGCAGGTCAGCATCAGCCGCAGCAAGAGCTACCGCGAGAACGCGCCCTTCGCGCCGCCGCCGCCCGCCCGTGACGAAGCGGGGAGCGGAGCCCCGCACGTCGAGGAGCGGCCCGGCCCCGCCGCGCCGGCCGCCGGGGAGGAGGAGGAGGACGAGGAGATGCTGGAGGAGGAGGAGGACGAGGAGGAAGAGGAGCTGGAGGAGGACGACGAGGAGGAGCTGCTGGGCGAGGACGGCGGGGGGCTGCTGGAGGAGGCCCGCCGGGGCGCGGGAGCGGCGCCGGGGGCGGAGGGCGGGGGGCTGTCCCCCAAAGAGGAGCTGCTGCTGCCGCCCGAGGACGGCGAGGGCAAGGACGGCGAGGAGAGCGTGTGCCTGTCGGCCGGCAGCGACTCCGAGGAGGGGCTGCTCAAGAGGAAGCAGCGCCGCTACCGCACCACGTTCACCAGCTACCAGCTGGAGGAGCTGGAGAGGGCCTTCCAGAAAACGCACTACCCCGACGTCTTCACCAGGTACCGGCACCGCCGCGGCGGCGCGGGGAGAGGGGACCGAGGCGGGGAGGGAGAGCCCTCGGGGCTATTTTTACGCCGCCGCCGGGCCCGGATCGGGTTCGCGCTCCCCGCGCGGGTCGGAGCGGGGCGGCCCCGCGGGGCGCGGATCAAAGCGCCGCCGGTAAAAATAGCGCCCGGCGCGGCCCCGCCCGGGGCCCCAGGGAAGGGAGGGGGGAACCCGGGGCCGGCCGGCTCGGGGGCGGTTGGAGGGGGAAGGGATGGGGGGGGGGGCTGCGGACGCGGCCCCGTCCCGCCGCGTCCCGAGGGCGCGTCGCGGATTTCTCGTTCGTTTTGTCGGGAGGGGCGCGGAGGGTCCCGCGGGGAAGGAGGGGGGGAAATCGGCTGCCGGCGTCGCCCCGGGGACGGCGCCTCAGGCGGTGCTGAGCGCTTCGGCGTCGGCCCGTTCGTTTGGGTTTCCATCGTAATTTTCGTCAACCGTCCCGGCGAGACGCCGCGGGGCTGCGGGGCCGGGAGCGCTCCGGTAGCGCCGAGGTGGCTCCCGATGCGCGCTAATCGCGGGCGGCGGGCGTAGGGCCGGGTGCGGGCGGCTCGGTGCCGGCTCTGACGCGCTGTCCCCGCAGGGAGGAGCTGGCCATGCGGCTCGACCTGACCGAAGCCCGAGTGCAGGTGAGTGAGAGGCGGCCGCGCTCGGCGGGACGGGGACGGGGCCGGGCCGTCCCCGCGGCCCCGACGGAGCCCCCCGCGGCCGAGCGGTGAGAAGGAGGGGCCCGCGCCGCCAGCGGGGTTCCGTGAAAGCGCGCTTAGCGCCGAGCAAACGGGGCCGTCGGAAGGCGGAGCGCCGGTCGCTTCCTGCCGCCCGCCGAGGAGCCGCTTAACGCCGTCCCGTTGCCCGGTTTCGATAGCGCCGGGCCGCGCGGCTCCGATGGCGGCCGCGATGCCGTTAGAGGTGTTTGCGCCCCATTCCAGAGTGCGCCGCCCGGGCCGCGCCTCACCGCCACGGCGACGACAAACACGGGGCGGCCGCTGCCGGCGGCGAACAGATGGTCCCGGCCGCGGCGGCGCGAATCACTCTACAGTTAAAATCGGGCGCTGATAACGCGCCATAAATTCCATATGGCTCAGTGGGTACGCGACGGCCCCGCGCATTACGGGCGCCGAGGCGGCCCCGCGCTCTGTTGACACATCGCTCCATCGTCACACAGCGGCCGTGACGGCGGAGCCGCGCGTTCGGCCCGGGGGCGCGCGGCGTGGGAAAGTTAAATAGCCCCGGCAGCGAGAGCCCCTCCGGCCGAGGGGAGGGTGGGGAGCGGGGAAGGGAACGCCGCTTACCGCAGCCCCTCCGCCGGCGCTCGGCCTTCCTCCGGGCTCCGTGCCCGCGGGATGCCGTGCGGATCCCGTCCGCGGCGGGAGCGGTGCCGCCGTGCCCGAGGCGAAGCGGCCGCGGGTGGGACGCGAAGGGGCGCCGGGAGCCCCGCCGGCCGCCGCCGGGCGCCTTCCCGCCCCGCGCGGGAGCCTCTCGTTCCCTTTCCCCGGCGGTGTTTCCTCCCCGCCGGGCCGCAGCCCGGCTTCGCCCGGGGCTTTTACTTCTGGGGAAGGGCAGGAGAGAGGAAAGCGGCGGCGGCGGCGCCGCGGCTCCGCGTCGTCTCGCTTCGGAGAACGGTTTTGTTTCGTACCGTCCGGAGCCGCGCGGAACGCGGCCCCGAGGGCGGCCCGGCAGCTCCGTCCGCGCCGCGGGCGCTGCGCGAATCCTCTTTTGGTCGCGGCGCCGCGCGGCCGCGATTTCGTTCTCCCTTCGACCGGGGGAGAGCGCGCGGCCGCCGCTGCCCGCCAGCGCTTCGTGGCGGCGGGACGCGGTCGCCGCCGATTCGTTCCGTGGGGGAAATAGCGGCTCGGCCCGGGGCCCGGCGCGCTGCTAACGCCGCTGTCTCTCTTGGCTTGCAGGTATGGTTCCAGAACCGTAGGGCTAAGTGGCGGAAGAGGGAAAAGGCTGGGGCTCAGACACACCCCCCAGGTTTGCCTTTCCCTGGTCCCCTGTCCGCACCTCACCCCCTCACTCCGTACCTTGATGCTAGTCCTTTCCCTCCTCACCACCCAGCTCTAGACTCCGCCTGGACCGCCGCCGCCGCCGCCGCCGCGGCCGCCGCCTTCCCGGGCCTGCCGCCTCCTCCGCCCGGCTCCGCCGCGCTGCCCCCCGCCGGGACCCCGCTCGGCCTCGGCACCTTCCTGGGCGCGGCCGTGTTCCGGCACCCCGCCTTCATCAGCCCCGCCTTCGGCAGGTACCGGCCCGGCCGCGGCGCCCCTCCGCGGGGCGGAGCGCGGGGCGCGGATCGCGGAGCGGGGTCGCGCCGCGGAGCCCCTCCGTGGGGCCGCTCCGCCGTTCGAATCGGGGGCGCCGCCGATTGGGCGCCGCGCGGGTCACGTGCCGCCGGCCCGGCCGCCGATTGGCCGAGGGCCGCGCGCTCCGCGGGGCCGAGGGACGGCGCGGTGCGTCCGCGCCGTCGGCGCGGCGCTGACGGCGCTCTGTGCTTCCTTCCTTGCAGGCTCTTCTCCACCGTGGCCCCGCTGGGCAGCGCGCCGGGCGCCGCCGCTCTCCTGCGGCAGCCGGCGCCGGCGGCGGCCGAGGGCGCGGTGGGCGCGGGGCTGGGGGAGCCGGGCAGCGCCGCCGCCGACCGGCGCGCCTCCAGCATCGCGGCGCTGCGCCTGAAGGCCAAGGAGCACGCGGCGCAGCTGACGCAGCTCAACGTGCTGCCCGGCGGCGGAGCGGGGAAGGAGGTGTGCTGAGCCGCCGGGCGGCCAGGGCGGCCAGGGCGGGCGGAGCCGGACCGAACGCGAGTGTGAATAGTAACCGTAATTAATAACGAGAATCGCGGGCGGAGGAGCGCCGGCGGCGGAGCCGCGCGCCGCGTTTCCCCCCTCCGGCCGCCTCCGGTGCCGTCGCCGAACGAAGAGCGGCGAACCAAAGGGAACGGCGCCGCCGGGGCGCGGGGCCGCGACTCTGTACATAGCGTTGTTATAAAAGACGGAAAACGAACCGACGCGCCGCAGAGCTTTGTATGCGGGAGGCGACGATGTTATGAAGGCGTCGCACTCGGAGCCGCGGCGCGCGCGTCTGTGGCCGCGCGGGGCCGCGGGGTCCCGGGAGGCGGCGGCGCGGGGCGCTCCGTGCGCGGCGGGCATCGCGACGGCGGGCGGGGGGGCGGCGAGGGGCGGACGGGTGTACTGAGCGGCGGAGAGGAGAAAAGACGAAGAAAAAGGACGAAACGAGCCCCGAAAATGCGACCGCGCAGCGCCGGAGGCGGCCGCACCCCGCGTTCGGGCGTCTCCGAGCGCCTTTCCCCCTCCGTTCATTCCTCTTTTCTATTTATGTGTCCCTCCTTTTTCTTATGTGCTTTTGTCTCGTTTACTTTGTAGCGTTTGCTCTTTCTTTTGTTTTTTGTTTTTGTGGGTTTTTTTTTAATTATTATTATTCACTTGCAACGATTTCCCTTTCGCCTTTCGTTGCGTTTTGTTTTGTTTTTACTTTAAACTTTCGCTGTCTGTTTTGCATCTCTCCCCTTCGGCGTTACGTTCGGAAGCGGCCGCGGCCGTCGCGCCCCGGGGCGGCTCCGCGGGGTTCTCCCGGCTCCGTGCGAGCCCCGGGCACAGCCCCGCACGCGGGCACACAACGCGCACCGCACCCCCGGCGCTATCGGGGGGGGGGGGTCTCGGAAGCCACCACGAGCGCAATAATAACGATAACGATCATAACAATAAAATGTAATGGGGAAAGTCGTGTTCGTTCCGTGGGCGTTTTTGGCGGCGCAGCCCGAAACGCCGTTCTGTTGTTTGGTTTTTTTTTGGTGGTGGTGGCGGCGGCGGTGGGGTTGGTTTTTTTTTCGCCGTGAGGAAAAGGGGGTTCGTTCCGGAGCCGTCACGCGGTAAGAAATGCCTTTCGCCGCTCGGACTCCTCGGGCCGGAGCTCCGCGCACGGCAGAATCGCGCTTCCGCAGGCGGCAATTTCGCTAATCCGGGGGTTATTACGGCGGGCCCTCATTAGGATCGCGGCGCTGCCAAGCAATCCCATCGCCGCCTGAAAAGAGGTTTACCCCGCGCCGTAGAGGCGGCGGCCGTATTTACCCCGCGCGGTCATTGGCGCAGAGCTGCGGCCGCGCACGGAGCCCCGCGCAGCGCTGCGCTCCTCCGAAGTGCGGGGCGCTGAATGGAGCGCTCCCTTCGCCCCGCCGCGGCCCCGGCGCTTTCTGCTCTCATCCAATTAGCGCGGTGTATTAAGCGGTTTATCATCTCATAGTCAGCTATTGAGAGAAACAAGGCGAACACTTTGCAATAGAGCCTGCTCTCCTTTGACACCCTCAGGTACTTACATATTCCACTGTGCTATGAATAATAGAGGAAGAATAGAGCGCTAATTCCCTCATCAAAGAGCGCCTTGTCTGCTGCTTTGCTCAACAACACCATTCCGATCAAAAGAAAAGCAATAAAGCTTAGCATAACAAAACGAAACCTACTTATTAGCTTAGTGGTTAAATTAATGCAGAGCCGCCGCTATTCAACGCCGAGGTTTGAAAACAGCCTCCAACCACCCCATAATGCTGCCGTCGGGATGGAGGAATTTTAATCTGAGCTGCGAGGCCGCCGCAGATGAGTTAATCTATTAAAGAGCGATGAGGAGGGCTCGCGGGGCCGCGCCATTCAGCGCGGCGAGCGGACGGCTCCGGCCCGGGACGCGGCGGCTCTGCCTTCACCCCCCCCCCTCCCCCCCGCCCCCGCCCGGCCCGAGCGGACGCGGAGCCCCGGGACCCGCCGGCGGTGCGCGGCCCCGGCGCCGCTCGGGGAACACCGAAGCGCCCCGAAGGGGGAAAAGGGGCCCTTCCCCGCCCGGCCCCCCGGCCGCCGCGCCCCGCGGCAGCGTTCCCCGCGCTGTCGTAGACTCGAAACATCCCTAAACTCGCAGACGGACAGGCTCTTCAGCCGAAATTATCCCGGCGGACCCAAGTGCCGCGGGGTCAGGGCCGCTTTTCCGAGCCGTTCTGCCCGCTTATCGTCAGGGATATCCGCACGATCCCAATCGGGCCGGGCGCTGCGAAACTACGAGAAGCCAAAGGCGAGCGAAATTGCGGCAGCAGCCCGGCAGGGAGCTGCAGCATCCCGGCGTCGCTTCGGGCTGCGCGTTCCCGACAGCCCGGGCGTCGCCTCGAGGGGCCGCGGCCGGGGGCACGGCACCAGCGCACAAAACGGATCGGCCGGGCGCCGTTTCCCGCACGCCGGGACCGGGAGCGAGCGGAGTCCGAAGGGTTCGGTCCCAGAGCCGCTCCGGGCATTCGGGCACGCTCCAGCGGCCGTCGCCCACCGCGGCCCGCGGCACCGCCCAGCGCGCTCGCAGCTCCCGCTCGGGGCCGAACGAAAGGCACGCAGACGCCGCGCGGCCGCGCACGGCCCTCCCGTGCCCAACGCTGACGCTCCGGGAGGCACCCGGAAGGTGCGGGCCCTTCCGTCGGCCCCGGGCTGCGGCGATTCGGCCCCCGCGGGGAGCTGCACTCGGGCAGAGAGAGCACGACTCTTTCACTAGAAAACTTTATTTTTTATTTCCATCAAGTGCTAAGAAAACTTCGCATTTTATACCGCCGATGATTTAAAAGAATGCTTTAATAACCTTGCATTGATACGTCGCGCGGCAAACGTAACGGCAAACCGGAGCGCGACGGCATTTGGTGTACAAAAGCTCTGCCCAAAGGCACTCTTTGTTCTCGTCGTACGTTTGTCGCTTCGCTAAAAGTAAACGCAGAATACAATTTGTCCATAAAACCTTTAAAAGCCCCGATACAGGAACTGTGACACAACAGCCGCGGCGATTCCCCTTCCACCCCCATTACAGCGCCATCCAAACACACCTCTCCCTATCCATAGAGCGCCTTCAGATGCGATAAGAAGTGACGTACATTTCTTTTCTGCCTATGTACAAAGCATGTTTCGCTCCCGCACGTATCCGTACATCCACGCGAAACACTTCTAGTCTGGCAAAATACTGTGCTTAGAGACAAGCCGGTCCTCTGTCCTTTGCCTCCAGGCTTCCAACCGGTCTCTACCTCGTTTCGAAAGCAAAGCATCCCTACCTCGCTCAGAAGGACATTTAAAGGCGTTTAGGTTTAGCATTGTTTTTAATTGGTATGTTTATGATCAGGAAGGAGATACACTGCGAAAAGGCAAAACATTAGTGCTCCTACTGAGACCTCCACTAACCTCTCTTCCTGAGAGCACCTCTACTAAATACCCTGGAGCAAAGTCTAGGATCACTTACATTCCAGCAACTCTCACTGGGAATTATCCAATTAAAGCAGCAATTCCCCCACCCCCTTTTCCCTCATAGGTCTGAACACACAACAAAATACACTGCGAAAATCAACTGCTCCATGTTTTAATAACCCCGGCTTTTCGGCGAAGGGAAGAAAGGCAGATAAAAACACCTCGGGTGCACCACGTCCACGTGGACTGCGCATCCCATTTCCACCTTTCGTTCTTCCTCCACCAAAGCGAAGGTTATTAAAACACTACGGTGCGTCCTGACGCAGAACGCTGCTCAGGACATCCTTATTTTGAAGCGAGTAGTTGGTCCCTCTGCTCCACCCCGCCTTCCGTCCATCACTGTCTTTCACTGCTGGGCTCTCCCACGGATCTTCCCATGCTGACGGAGAAGAGTTTGCCGAGGTTCACTTCCGAGTAGCTGCTCAGGGACAGGCATTTGTCTACCGTGCTCTTCAGTTTCCTGTAGGCCTCGGACACTTCCTTCCTGAGGGGCTTCCTCCTTACGAACTCTGACGGGACAAAAATAAAACAAGAGAGGAGGGTTAAATAAAGTGCTTTTGCATCCAATGACATTGTGCGTTGTGGTGTTTCAATGCAAGGAGAAAGGAGGGCAAAGTTGTAGCTAGCAACCAAAGTCGGTATTCACAGCAAGCTCTTCTGCTGCCTTCCCTACTATGAGGGCTCGTGGGACTAACTGGCTCTGGAAGAACCTGATGAAACCAGCAGGTTCCTTAGCACGGTGAACACTTCAGAGTCCCTCGGGGCCTGACATAGGGTGAAATTCTGCCTACAGCCAGGCCTGGCTTCAGGTCAGTCCAGGAAACCACGACTCCCACGTCTGTGCTGCTGCTGGCACGGCACCGCCTGGGGTGAGCCCAACGCTGATGCCACGGCCCCCCAACACATCCCACAGACAGTGGGTTCCCAAACATGCCCCTGTGTGCGCAGGATGGGAGTTGTGGTGCTCAGCACCATGGGGATGCTCGGCCAGGGAAATTCCACACTGTGGCTGCCCTAAAATGAAAACGCTCAGTATCTCAGTGGGGATACATCGGGTTTACCCGATATACAAACGGAGATAGCAATTCCTACAACACGTGATACCTGTGCTGAAATGTCTGAAGCACAAGACATTACTTACTTGTACGTCTGCGCGTGTACAAGCTCATGTGCACACGCCTTAGCAGCAAAACTAAGAGTAGAGTAGTTCTGGTTACATCTTAGCTGTCAGGCAACAAAGAAACCTCCATTCCCTTTCCAAGAGCTCCTACTGAGCGGCACAGGTTCAGATGGAAAACCAAACTTGACACCAGTGAGGTTCGTTTGATGGGAGGTGCGGGGCTGGGAGGAGGGACACGCTGACTGGGTCCGCCCGTGTGAGGGAGGTAACGAAGCACTTCTGTGCCCAACGGTGACAGAGGCGCCCTTCGGCCTAAGCTGGGCCTGGCGGGCAGGCCATGGGCTGCTGTCCAAGGAGATGGGATCACGGGATAACCAATGGGGTGGCCCGGGCAGCCCATGGCCACCTCCATCCCCAGCACAGACGGGCGTTTCGCAGAGCCTCAGAGAGGCCGTAAGAGCTCAGCAATGAACTACTGGTGGCAACACAACCGGCAGGGCTCTACTGAGGAATGAGTGCCTGCTTTGGCTCCCATGTTGCTCACGATGTTCCACTCAGCTGCTCTGCGTGACGCTACGAAATCTCTAAAAATTCAATTAAAATTTCAATTAGAGGTGGCAGTTGGAGTAACTGAGTACGCTGATTGCCAGCACTTTGGTGAGCAGCTTCCATGCACGCTGGTGAGGAAGGTGTGCTGCGTGCTGCCGTGTTCAGCTTTAGGTGTTTGTATTTACAACTTCGCGCGGTTGGAAGTGAGCTGAAAAGACCACATTCTTGCCTTTACTCAGATGGCAATGGAATTATGCTTCTTAGCGGAACTAAATTTCCCTTCTACTGCACCACAAATACAATAAAAACTCTGATTATAAGAACCTGTTCGGTAACAGACTGAAGCCACTACGGCATAAACACCTTTAATGATCCCGAAATTATTTCAACGTAGGCTTTAATTAAACAAACCATGAAAACTGCAGTAACCAGATCCATAAAAGCACCGAGCCCGCACTGCCACCAATTCAGCACCACCTCGTTCACGTGGTTCTGAGATCAATAATGCGCTCAGTGGGCTCATTTGCCACTGCTCACACGCCAGGAGAAACCACGGTGCTCGTACCAACAAACCGCAGAGAATATCCTCCTTGTAGCTCAGTTGTGGCTGCCCCATCCCTGCAGGCGCTCGAGGCCGGGTTGGATGGGGCCCTGGGCAGCCTGAGCTGGTGGGGGGCAGCTCTGCCCACGGCAGGGGTTGGGGTTGAGCAGGCTTGGAGGTCCCTTCCAACCAGAGTCCTTTTGACTCTATGAAAACCCAGCTAAGATGTTTTGAAGCGTCCTGGAGCTCAGGAGGGACCAAGGTGAGCGGTGTCAACACACAGAAGCAGCCAGCAAGTACAGACAGAGTGGGAAGGCCACCGATGGCGAGAACAGGGCATGCGACAGGGCAGTGCTGAGGGCACAGGACAACACACACAGCCTTCACGCAGGCCATGCTCAGCCCCAGCCTCTAGGCCAGCAAGATTTCTATCTCCCCCCCCCCCATCAACCTGAACTGTAATTACACACGATAACCAGCCTGCCTCAAACACTTCTTAAGACTTTCGCGCGGGCGAGCCGA
Source organism: Gallus gallus (assembly GCF_016699485.2). Lineage (NCBI taxonomy): Eukaryota > Metazoa > Chordata > Aves > Galliformes > Phasianidae > Gallus > Gallus gallus. The sequence continues at coordinate 117,958,243 of NC_052532.1, forward strand.
GAAGGGTGGCTGAGAAGAAGGGAGGCACACGAGGGGCCCGGCTGAAGTGGCGAGGCCAGCTTTAAGTTTCAATTATAAGACAATGGCAGCCGGATCTCGGCGGCGGGAGGCAGGCGGCAGCGTCCCCGCAGCACGGCCGCACGGTGCATTTGAATGACACGAGTGCCTCTGATGACTGGGGAGAGGAGATTTAAAGAACTGCGGTAATACAGAGCAGGGGAAGATGAGAGAGGACACAGCTCCTGATGTGTTTACCTCCTTTGCTGATGGGATATTGACTTTTCCCACCAGGTTGGTTAGAAAGGGGACTATTTACGCTGCCACACAGCAGAGTAAGAATGACAACCAGCATCACCGTGCTCCTCTTAGTAAAAGACAACTGTGACCGCCGTATATCACGCAGCCAGTCGATACCTTTGAGTCACCATTCCATCCAACTTAGAGATGCAGATAAAAGCTCCTACTTTCTTCCTAAATGAGAATCTAATCAATAGCGTACCTAAGGCCCTCTGAAAACTGAGCTGCACAAACCGACTGGAATTGCTTTTCAGCAGTCTGTCACGTTCTGAGAATAGCTGCCTGTCTATTATCGCCCTATCATTGTTTTAATAATTTCCAAGTTCAGCGGCAAGCAATCTTTTATGACAGCCAATACCGCGTATACAGATTATTATAAACAGAGATATTTACACACAGACAGAGCATACAAGAGGTACTGCCGACACAAATACAGGCGTGAAAAATAAACCTACCTGAGTCTTTTTGTTTGAAGATGTGCTTCTGACATTAAGTGACATTCTGGTCATTAAAGGCAGGCACTGCGGTCCTTGCGGTCAGCAACAGATGACCAACGGCA
>NC_052532.1:117964098-118009098 GCF_016699485.2 Gallus gallus
CTTCCCAGAGAAGGACGCACGGATGGCGTGCTGCCTGTTCCACAGGGCTCCATCTCAGGCACCAGGACACAGATGACCGACCCGACAAACAGCTTGCCAGAGCAAAGGTAACCTGGATCTTGCAAGTCAAACTACACGGACCACGTATGCCACTCTTGCTTCCATCCATTTACAAAAGCACACGCTTTCACATTTTTAAATTGCTCTACTAAGAGTCTTAATTCATAAGACTGGAAATTCAAATGCAGTGACATTTGTATACACATTATATACTTATAAATTGTTGTTGTCAGGCTGGAGCCACTTATCTTGTTATTAGCTATACTTCGGTGCATCACTCAGAACAAAGGAAAAAAGTGGGTGAGCATCAAGTTGCAACTCAGCCAGCCCTCACTTAAACTGTACTGCAGTTCAAGTTGTCTTCCCTCCTAGAAAGCCATTTTGTTCTTAATTCTTACACACTCTGTAGGCACCCGAACCCTTACTTTCACGTTTTCTTCCCAGAAATCTTGCCTTTTATTAAGTATTTTCTGAGAAACTGAATGATAAGATCAAGATGTGCCTTGATCAACTGGGTCTTGTTCTGTTCGAGTCAGCTCCCTCCCTGCCTGCAGAGGTAATCAGCTCTGCTTCTGCCACTCTGGTGATGCTTCCTAGACTGTCTCCTGTAGGTGGCTCTTGACTGAGGAATTCTGCAACGTCTAACCGGGTACATGTGGTGATTTCCCATGTCACACTCCAAAAATAAGAAGAGGCAAAAAAGGACGTATCACGTGCCTAAATAACAAAAATGCCATCGGATCCGTGTTTCCTTCTCATCAGCAGAAGTCTTGAATACAGAAACGGTTAAAACTATCTCCTGAAATGCCGATACATTGGGATTGCTGTAACCGAACCCCACGTTTCTATTTCCCTCTATCTTCGTTTACCTGTCTGGTTTCCTGCCCGCTCTGCCCAAGGCTGACTTTAATGGGCACCCTTTCCGCAGGCCTCCCTGCACAGACGTCAATGTAGCGGCGCACAGCGGTGCTCTGCAAGGTAAGCAGACCGATCTGTCGGCATGTGCTGAAGGAACAGGGCATCTTGTGCAACAAAGCTCACAGTCCCGGAATTCTAGTTTTAGGAGGGGAAAAATGTCAGCCGAAAGTAAAAAGGCAACCACTTAAATTCAGATCGGATTACCTTACGTACGAAGAGTTTCTCATACGGTCATACTCCCGTTTTGTTTGGAGGGCTCTTCTACTTCTTGCTCTTATTTAGGTTGTGCAAAATGAGACTCGTCCTGTAACAACTCTGCGCCCAACGTAAACAAATGTGAAGGCCCACAGCATCCCTGCGGGGAAGGCAGCAAACCCCCAGTGGCTGGATGGTAGCCACACCAGTACCAAGGCGCTCGCCCTTAGGGAGAAGCCTACCAAATCCTCACGGCCACAACTGCGCACTTCCACAGTGCCACCTATCGGAGGACTCCAAAGCACTGTGCGGCAGCAGCAGCAGCGAGCTCTCTCCAGGTGCCCTCCCATCCAGGTGCCCCTCCTGCCCGGCACGGTGGGGAACGCTTTCTCAGCGCTGCCTCCCCCTCAACGTCTCTCACCCCGTTTTCTTATCTTCGCCATCGGCCACCACAGCGCCGACCGAGCGACAAGATTACCGACGGTAACCCCTCTGAAAACGCGGTTATTCGGGTGCCCGAGAGCAGGGCTGAAATTCACAGCCGGACCAACGCTCGGCGTCCCGCCGGAGCTGCTCACGACCGCAGCCCGAAGGCCGATTCCCCGCTCAGCACCATCAGAAGGCAACGCGACATGGCGCGCATCTGTGCCGCGATGCAAGCAAGCCAAACGAGCCCTCGGGCGGCGCGGCTATTACGTGATTCACGAATGAAGCGAGGAAAACATCCTCGCTCTTTTTAATTCCCACCACCCCGTAAGTGCTCTTTCCCGTCCGTGTTCCGTCGGAAGACAACGGGTTCAGAAGCCACCTGGCGCCGCCGCCCCCTCCCCACCTGCCCCCAGCCCCGCGGCCGCAGCGCCAGACCCCGCCATTCACAGCCAGCCGCGGCCCCCGCCATTCACAAGCGGAGCCGGCGGCACGGAGAGGAAGAGGAGGAGTTGAAGGCGAAGGGAGCGAGAAAGCGGATAAATTCCATTTGCGCTATTAAAAAAAAAAAAAAAAGAAAGAAAAGTGAACTCGGCGGTTGAAAAGTGAAGATAAAAAGATGAAAACAGTAATCTTGCTACAGAAACCAGAGAATTATGTTCTTGCCCTCCCCCCTCCCCTCCTTCCCCCCCCCCCCCCTTTTTTTTCTTGCTTTCACGCCGTACAAACTGCAGCACCCTGAACAACTCACTCCCCTGCTATTTCCAGCACTTTACAGAAACTTTTCAACATTTCTGTTTGACACGTATTTTCAGCAGTGAGGTGAAGACAATAAGTAAACAGGTAGTGAAGGGCTATTTAGAGAGCTGGTCAGTCACGGTAATAATAACGCGAAGAGAAAAAAACCTCACACAGAAGAGAACATCTATCCTATGCGCCGCAGCCACAGACAGCACATGACCTCTGACAAACAGTTTTCAGAGTAATTTTAATGCTACTCTGGATTTAACTTGACTAACTGGTAGCAATTGAGCACATCTTTTTTTTTTCTTTCTTTCTTTCTTTTTTTTTTTTTCCGTGGCAGCAGTTATCTAAAACGCTACAATAACAGCATCAAAAGTAGAATGGTGGAAGATTGGTTTTCCATTGTGCTGCTGAACTGGCATAATGCCCACTTTAAAAGCAATTCGCTGCTCATCACTGAAATCTGGCAGACACGACACTAAATGCCTCGAGGAAAAAAAAAAAAAAGAAAAAAAAAAGAAGAGGGTCTCGAGAAGGGGGAACCACTCCAACCAGCGAGCAGGGAGAGGAGGGGGGAGAAGGGAGAAAGCGAAGGATGATGAATCCCTGTAAGAAGAGAAAATTGCGAAATGAAAAGTTTGGCGCTGCGTGGAGGCTCAACAGGCTCTACCTCGTCGGCTCCGAGATTTCGTCGCAGGCTCGCATTAGTAATAGCAGAACAAAACAAAAGCAAATATATATTTACGTCTGCCCATTGTCCCGGTGAAGCGAAAACGCACTGAGTTACGTCAATCATTTGTCAAACACGTCTTCCTCGTTTTATTTACCACCAAATGTAATGAGTAAATATGTGATAATAAAACTCTTCTTTTCACACGGACGTATGCAATTTTTTCCCACTACTAAATACAGGTAATGATTTAGGAAGCTTTCAAAATGTCTTTTTACTGTCAATAAAACTAATTCTATTCCTATTTTCACGTTAAAAAAAGGCCTTACAAATGAAAATTCAAATTAAAATTCTGATTATAGTGTAGCGTGACAACACCTGTATTTATAATTTTACTGTCAGCTAGCTCGTAGTGTTTAACAATAGCTTGAAGCAGAAAAGTAATTGGAATTTGTCTGCAACGTGCCAGATGACGACACCGGGCACTTCGCTGTGCAAAAGCAAACTTGGTTTGATGACAAAATAACCTCACCAAGATCTATAAAAAAGCCAACCCAAAGGTTCCGTCGCTCCTCCTCTACTGCGGGACATCCCATCCGTCAGGCTGGACTGGGACCAGCCGCTGCAGGGACCCTCCGCCTCCAACATTCCCCTCCCAGAGAGCGTTCCCAGATGATGCGGTGGTACCCACGGTCCAGAAGCATGAGGGAAGGACGGTGAGGGTGCGTGAGGGCAGGCAGGGGTGGTCGCGCTGCACGCGCTGTGGTTCTCCCGACCTCTGCATGAGCGAAGAAGGAAAGCGGTGCTCTCTGAGCACAGCGGTGCTTTCCCGAGGCCCAGCCAGGCACAGCACATCTGCTGACTGACAGACCGGGTCTGATTTAGGACACGGCACAGTCACTTTTCGAGAAACAGTACTGAAAAAAAATATGAAAGCTATTCAATTCGAGCATTTCAGAACTCAAACACATGCCACTCTCCGCACACAACTTGCTTTACTCGAGGCTACAAATTAAAAGCCCGTGTTTTTCATTATCCTGAAGACAGGGGGAAAAAAAATAAAGAAAAGGAAGCCACACAAGAAAGAAAAACAGAATGACAGTGATGTTTTAGTTTACACTAGATATGGCAACACATACAAACTGTCAAAACTATGGAGTGAAAAAAAGCTGTTATCAAGCAACTGTCAAGAGAGTCCTCTGAGATTTGGAAATCTTGTGTTTATTGTAACTACTGCACATTACACAAAGAGAGAAACATCCCTCTTCTTACCACTGCTGCTAAATATCATGTGAGAGAACCCAGACTTCTACCTCACTATTTAGATTAATTTTTTTCCCTGTGTGATTCTGTGCTTGACAGCACAGAGCCCCTCCTTTTTGAAGTTTTCTGTTGTTGGGTCAAAGTTTAGGGAGAAACTTGAGGTTACAGTGAGCAGTATTTCATTTTCAAGAACTGTCAACACCGTTTTTCATGTTGTTAACTTGTCGTCCATCATCTGAGAGTGGAAACTCTTAACACCGAAACACACAAAGGAAGAATTTGTCTCTTAAAAGAGGTATGGAGAAAGAGCGAGGGCAATGGAAACAGCTGTTTTACTGGGCATACTACTGACTCTTTTTCACGTAATTTAACATCCTGCCTAGAAATAAGACTTACGCCATAGCTGGCAGCAGGCTATGGTACGAAAGGTTTAGCCTCACTGTATCCACGCAGATCTTAAATCATGCTTTCTGATTGTAAGAGAACAACTATGCCTCAGAGAGAAATTCCTACCCTCTACGGGGTTTCAAGAGAACCCTCAAAGCAGCTTCTTTAGCCAAAGTCTTCTGCAGCCCTTTCAAAACCAGCAGCAACATTCTAGCTCTACTGATGACCGATCAAAAATGCGAGCAAAAAACAACCTTGTGTTTTGTTCGTCACTCCCTGCAAATCACATTTATTATCACTTCTAAACTTTAGGTTTATGTAGAAGCTATCTTTATTCCGAATTCAAGTTGGTTTTTTTTTTTTCAGAACAAACATTGGAAAAGGTACCAAGATTGAGCTTGAAGTTCTTGAGAAAGAATAAAACCTACAGGGTGTGCGACTGCACACTTTCACAGTTCAGTTCTGGGGAGCATCAAACCTAAAAACTCAGTAAAAGAAGCCTCCAACATTATTTATTGCACGAGGGCAAATGAACAGCAGCCGCTGTGAAGTCAATGCACCCACAGCATGCACAGTAAGTTTCAAGGCCTCAGAACGGACATAGTATCATTCTAAGTTTGTTATGGACATCACAGCACCCACGTAGATCTTTGATAAGGAATACATTTCTGCAAGCTTACTTTCCAGCAGTCAGCACCAGATCTGCTGGAGCTGCCTCCACTCCTCACATCCCCACCATCTCCTGGCCAGTGCTGCCTGCAGGTGTGCAGTTCCTCAGCCCCAGGCTCCCAGTTTAACAAAGCCCGACTGTCCCAACTAATAGGGAGACCTTCACATTTTGCATATAAAGATTTATTTTTATTTTTTAAGTCTTAAGAGCTCTTCTTCAAAATGTCATAATATTTATGGTCATCAGGTGAGAATGCTTGAACAAAAATTCAGTCTGACACATTGCATTTCACAACTACCATGACCGCTCAGAGATACTTTTGTCTCCAAGTACTGGATAACCTCATATAACACAGTAAGGAGTGTATTAATTCAATAAAAACATGAAATAAAATCATCGAGGAAACAATAAATTAATCTTTCCCATATCAAACTGGATTGTCAGCTGTATTATTTCCTAGCTTTTGACTTTCAAGTACTTCCCCCTCCTAGATTATAAGAGTTTTAAAGTACCGTAACAATTACTACATAAACAGCTGCAGCTCCGTGTCCATTTAAGACGTGGTTTATTTTACTAAAACTCTAACAGAAGCTTACACACACTTGTACGCTCACACAGAAGGTAAGAAAAAACAACCAGCCCAATTTTCAGAAATTTAAGTACACGAAAGGTAACTAATACTGCACAGATATGAACCATGTGCTAGAAGTCTATTCACATACTGCTCCATAAACAGAAGAGTTCTTTTGAGTGATCTGCAGCAAAAGAAAGGAAGGAAGGAAGGGAGGGAGGAAGGAAGAAAGAAAGGAAGAAAGAAAGGAAGAAAGAAAGGAAGAAAGAAAGGAAGAAAGAAAGGGAGAAAGAAAGAAAGAGAGAAAGAAAGGAAGCAAGCAAGCAAGCAAGCAAGAAAGCCAGCCAGCCTGTGGAAGGTGTGGTGCAGAACAACGCAAGAAAGAAAGAAAGAAAGCCAGCCAGCCTGTGGAAGGTGTGGTGCAGAACAAGAGAGTTGTTGAGCTTGTCCTGGGCTTCAATTATGATTAGGCTGAGAATTGTTTAAGTTTATAAGATACACTGAAGTTAGCTTGACACAACAAGCTCTTTTCATCTACTATTGCCAACAAAATGGCCCTTCAAAGTTCATAAAAGCACTTGAGTAACTCTTTTTTTAAAGTCATACCTGACTGAGAAGCTTGCCTGCCAAAACCTCCTCTTCTTCATATACTTTCAAGGGTTACGACACAGAGGAAAAAATAGATGAGAGAGAGGGGGGAGGTCATTACAGCTGGAATTCAACACATTAAATTCAGCGCCATCAAAATAAAGAGCTCCTTCCATTAATCATGAAATTTAGAGTACTGGAAGATCTACCAGACCTATTTTACTGAACAGGAAAATTCAGCGCCAGGATACTGTTAAATTGAGTTAGCATTATCAGGGGAAAAAATATGCTCTATTTCCTATTATTTATGAAGCCCTATCCTTTTCTTTCTTACCAATTACATTCCCTATCATTTCCAAAATATACAAACTGTTTTCAATCAACAGATTTCTTTATTACAGCGTACTGCATGCTTGTTACTGCCTCTTTTCTATATTGAATCCTTGATTGGACAAGCATTTTGAATTTAACACGGACTGTGATTGCACACATCAAATAAATTAAACCTGCCAATCTCTTTTTGGAGGATATCCTTTTATATATACTATCACTGAAGAGTACCCCGAGTATATTTGCTTAGGAGAAATGGGGAAGGAGGAAACGATTATTACGGCAGAGGCAGAAGACATTCATTTTCCCATGATATGTAACTGGCCTTGCATCCTCTTTTCCCCATTTTTCACTGAATTATTTTATAAAAGTACAACATATTTACTGGCTTTCAGCATCTCACTGACTGTTGTACAATCATCAGCCTATGTTTCATTTTGGCCAATTGCTAATCATGCTCTAAAAATGAGATGGCAATAAGAGATGAACTACCTGGTAAGCCTGAAACTGTTCTTTCTTAACCAGCGCCACAGCCAGATTACACGGAACAGAGCTGTTCTTTGTATAGTAAAAGAACAAAATGTATTGGCTCGGCATTACGCACACCTGCTCAAAATGAGACAAAACTCTGTACAATTTCTGACCGTGCAAATATCCACAAAGGTGAAAATACTGGGAAGCATTTTCCTTTTAAAAAGCACTTCAGAGATGCACTGGTTGAAAATCAACTTCAAGTGGGGGAATGTCTAAAACCAGAAGAGCAAATAAATAGAAAACCCCCAAAGTATCAAAAACCCAAACCGATCAAAGTCAAATGGAAGAGTGGACAAAGCCCACAGAACAAATTAGAAGAAAGCAATGAAGCTATCTGCTTGCAAGACTTGACTAAAAGCATTCACATGGTTTTTTTGCACTTAGTAAAGCTTAGTATGAATTTCTCCACTGCAAGATATCTCATGAAACAGAGATACCTTTATCTGAAATATGTTATCAGTTTGCTCCTTTATCTGCATCCTTAGAGCAGCATAAAATAAAAAGGACAGAGTATTCAGGCTGTTTTTACAACTGATGTTGTAAAAGCAGTGAACTTTAACTCACAAGGTCTAGGTTCTATGTCCAGCTTTGCCATCACTTTCTAACATTATACTGGACCAGCTGCTGAATTCATTCAGACTTCAGTTTTTTGTCTGCGGAACAGGTTTGATGACATCTCCTTTTCTGACCTATTGCTTGTCTTGCACTGTAAATTCTATAGGCAGAAGTGGTCTTCAAAATTGCCTTTTTTATGGTGCATCAGACCTCTAGATAGCAGCATAATACAAATAATAACTAATGATGTGAACCCAGCCTTCTGAAAGAAGAGGTAAACCAGTACACTACGCTTCCAGTTTTTGTTTCAGAGATGCCTCTGCTGGCAGCTGTATTTTCTACGGCATAAAACACTGCTACCACAGTAATTGCTGAAGTGCTCAAGTCAGAGTTTACTATAAGCCATTCTCAGCAAGGCACTTTTAACAGTTTGAAAACAATTTACATTTGGGCAGTGTTCAGTCTCATCAAAAGCTCAGAGGTCTTTGAGGGTAAGCTGCAATTCCTACTTCTTTTCTCTCAGAGAAGGAGGAAAGACTGCAACAAAGAACTCGGATCTTTAAACCAAGAACCTATTTCTGCAGTTAGATCAGCTATTCCTCTCCCTAATTTTGCTGAAATTGCTAAATTCAATTTTATTTGTAACAGTGAAGTCAGATGTCTAGCATGTGATAAAGACCTACATTCACATTTCAAATGCGATGTGCAGAACCAAGACAAAGACCAACAGAATTGTCTAATTTCCTTAAAGGCTGGACTAGAAAGCTTAAAATAAAGGTGCAAGAGTCTGCTGTTCCATCATACTGCACAGCATCTTCGCAGACCAGAAACTGGATGAAAAGTTGTTGCTTCAACATTCATTAAAATTCATTACAAAGAAAACAATTAAAAACTCTAAAGAGAACAATGAAGATTTCCTGCAGCCAGAATGCTGGCCATTCAGAGAGCACAATGATGGTAAGGTGCAAAGATCAACACTCTTGGAGGGAAGAAGGGAGGGAGTGAGGGAGAAATGCACATCATCTTTACTGATGCTTCCTGCTCCAACTACCTGGCTCAACTCTCCACAAGAGATAAACTACCTTCAGGCACATTTTAAATAGTCACACTAACCTAGTCAAATTCCTAGTGCCACTGATTAAATAAAAATTAAGATTAGAAAGCGAAGTAACTGCCCACCATGTATTAATGAATCAGGCAACCACACGCTCTGCAGGAATTAAGAAGTGGGTTTGACATGCCCTGCGAGCTATTGCTTTCATCAGTAGTGTGGGGCTGGCAAGGCCACTCTCAGCTGTCGCTTCCTTGAAGCGAGAGCTTAACATGGATCTGCAGCACTGCCACAACTTGGCTTTTAGAAATAGAAGAACACGCTGCATGTCGTCCTGCTGATCACACAGCACTGCTGGGAAAGCCACATCTCCTGCCCTTGAGAGACAGGAATCCCACAGCTTCAAACAGCTAAGGAACTCTGGGTGACGATCTGGGTGTCAATCCCCCAGAAAATAAGGACATCAATACAAATGCAATTGTGAAAATATTCTAAAGCTTCTAGTGAGGTACTTTACCTTCCTTCTTTCTTTTATCAAACGTTTTATTCTCCGTAGCACGGGAACGTTTCATGACAGTGCACACATACACTAGCCAAACAAAAATCCTCCCATTTAGGCTGACTAAAAGTTCATCTAGCCTCTGATTCAGATACCCTGGACAAACAAGCTGTCATGCAGCAACACAGCCCTGACTTCCAAATCCAGCTTCGAACAAGTCAGGAAGTTCTGCAGCTTCCAGAAACAAAGGCAGTTTCTCTGTGCAGAATGACTCTGGGTGGGTTTTTGTTTCCACCGATGCTTCCAACAAGCCTTTGAATCCATGGCTTTCAGAATGTGTAACAACTTCAAAACATCTTTGAGCATTTAGCACTCTTTGAAGTAGTGAGCAACAAATGGGTGGCTGCCTACCTCAGGAAGTTGAAGTGCTCCAAAGCTGAGCACAGCCAGGAGCTGAATACCTCCAGTAGGCTTGGGGCATTCAGCCCTGCTGCATGCCTGCCTGTCGTTGTTGTAGCCTTCTTTACCATCTGCTATTAGGGCAGCATTTAAGAGGACCCAGTCACACCGCAGCTGCCTACCCTTAGACACTGAATAGGAATGGCAGGAAAACAAGGGAAAAAAAACCCACAAACTTGAAAGAAATATTCTTAACACCAGAGGTTTTCAACAACTTACCTTGTACTATACGTACATCTTGAGTAAGAAACTATTTCATAGACAATGAAACAAACAAGATGCATTACGGCACATATTGTGAACAGTGGCATAAGAGAAGGAAGGGAGAATGTCAGGGTTAAGAAAGATGGACGTAAGGGTTTATTCAAATAATTTGCTGGAGATAATGGAAAGTAACACTTTCAGCTCTGTTTTGTTCTGAGGCTTCTAAGATATAAGCATGTTGAGTCCACTGAAATTGTCTACACTAACACAAATAGGGCTTTTTTTTTTTTTTTCTCTGTAAGAGACAGAAACTGTGAAGGTCTTTTGATGATACCAGGTACTATTCACAGCTGTAATGGTTTTTAGAACACATAATCCACTGCACAATCACAGGTTCAGGTGACGACGCACTCCACAATTTAGATGGGAGGAACCCAACAGGAAAATGAACTTACTAGCCTCATCCGCCAGACAAATCTATTGCTCTGTAAACAACAGACCAAAATGTTTTCTTGTAAATGCTCTGGCTTCTGACACTGAAGAAAATAATGGTTTCGTGTCTAATTACAAACTCTATGTGAAGATAACAATTAGAACTTCATCTTAGCAAAAAACTACTATTGCTGAATTTCATCTGACCAGAAGAAATATTAAAGTGATAAAATAAAACTAAAGACCTACCAAATCCAGGAAAAAACGTCCCAGGCAAAAGCTTCTGAATTGGTGCTGGAACCATAGCTAATACAGTTGAATAGACTGTAGCAAATACTACAGCACTGACTTGATACTGACAATTGCTTCCTAATCTGTACATTAAGCCTCTAGCAATTCTAAGTATCCTGCAAAGGGATTCTCAGATACAGTACCTAAGCTGCATTTCAGTCATTACACCAGTAAAACTCCTATATTCAAAATTATTTTCAGATAGCCATATCACAAATGTGTAGCTCAGCTGGCCAGAAAGGGGCTGGACAGACAGATGTACCTCGAGAAGATACACGAGAGTGTGGCAGACTTTTTGGCCAAGCAGTTGTGTTCAAGGTATTCAGTAAATTTGTTAAAAATGGACAGAACTCTTCTCCTGAGAACACCTTCCTCACTGCATTTTGTACCTATCTGAAAAAGAACTGGGTTAAGAAAACTTTCTTCCAAGAATTAACTTGCATTCCTACGTTGGCTAGTGCCCTCTGGACTATTCATTGTGCTCCTGAAGAGTTTATTAGCTCATCTGGGGAACAAAAGCTGGAGCACAAGTTCTTAACCTAGCACAAGCATTACTCACGAGTCTCTCCTTCTACGGGTAATTAATGATTAGAAGAATCAGCCAATTTTGTCCCGGGTATATGTTTTTAAATGAGTAAGTGCTTTTTGAGCAGGAACATCATCTCTGATCTGCCAGCTTTACTTTCGTCTTGACCACGACGATTCTTAACAGATCAGTCTTTAAAAGAACAACAACAACAACAAAAGAGATTCTGAAGAAGCCATCCAGCAGACAGCATCTAGGTGTCACGCATGTCATTGGTGGGACTTACTCTGGATTTACACGAAATAGCCAAGCAAGAATTTTGAATGCAACTAGAATTGAAGTCCAAGTGGCAAAAATAAAAGTCTAAGCCATCAGATGCATGGAAACAACTGGTAGATCAACTACTAAACCTACTGGAGATACTGAAGTTATTTAGAAAACTGGACACGCCCGTAAACTTGTGAGAACTACTGCTGTACAGGTAACACAAAGGCCATGGTATGTCAAGGGATGAAGCCACTGGCCCAATCCTGCAGCGGTGCCATTAAGTAACAGCCTGGTGACAGGCGCCTTGCCTCTTCCCTGTATTAGCAATCAGTATCTGGGTAGTAAGTTGTACCTCTTCCTTTTCCAATGGACTTCCATAAAAAGGAAATAGTCCAGCACAGAACAGCACTATAGAGCACTTTAAAATAGTTTCCATATGTCTGAATAAGTAGACATTTTGCTGAGCATAAATTACATTAAAAACCTATGTGGCATTTTGCTAAAATAATACAATAATTCCTCTTGAAAGCTACTGTGTAATTCCTACTCTTCTGCAAGGAGCAAGATGCAAATCTGTGAAATCTGCTTTGAAATGTGAAGTAAGACTGATACTACTTTGCCAACAACAAATAATTCAAACTGCTGTCTTCCAGGACATTCATTTCTGGGCAAGTGCAACATTTATTTTGCAAGATAATGTAACGGAGAGGGATATGGGGAGTCTGTTTAACAGTTTAGTCTGCAGTTCTGTTGACTGTCGCCTCCAAGATATTACTCAAGATTCCCATGGGTTGTAAGGAGGTGCCAGCTAATAAAACACGAGGAAAAGCCTTCAGAAATGTATTTTATTGTCGTGAACGCAGCAGGAAAATGTAGTCATCTGATCACCCAGAAGAAGGAACCGCAGCACGCTGCGCCAGCACCTTCCTAAGAACATACTGCCACCTCTGCAATGCCTAATTTATCCCCCAGTGCTCCAGAACAGACAACCATGGGATCTGTGCATAACAACCGTCCAGTTCTGTGCCAAGGTTTCAAAGCAGCGGCTCTCTGACCAGTAAGGACTTGGATGGTATGAAGAACGGCGCGTCAGAAGAATTGCAGCAATTGAACTGTTTTGCTCTCTATTCTTAATGCATATGGAGCGCTGTGGAACACACTTTCAGAAATCAGATATCTAACACTAATAAATTATGCACCGATTACGGATGACCTTTGGAGTCGCCGAAGGTACAGTCACAATCACGCATTTAAAAAACAATCCTGCTTTTCACCATAATGTGTGAATGTATGAAATTAAATGAGGCTTGCAATATAATCAGCGTGGTTGGCTGCTTTAATATATTCCATTTCAATTTAAAATCACCACAGTCCAAGAATGACGAATCTAATTTGATCAGTTGTTCACAAAAACACCAAAAAGGGATGTAAGTAGACCTATCAACAGCTGGAATGCGGCCTGCCTACCAAAGCAATCAATCCTTTTTTACACAAAACTCTTAAAACGTTCAAAACCAGTTTAAAGCCCTGCAGTATTAAAAAAAAAAAAGGGGGGGGGAGGGGGCTTCCCTAATAAAAGGAGTTTCCCTAATAAAAACATTTTAAATGTCTAAGTTACTGCTTAAAAGCACAGAAGCCAGAAAATTCAAACAGAAAGGTGTGATCTCTACTAAAAAGGTGCAATTGGGTAGTGTGCTAGCCGTAATATAATAACCCATTGTAACACAACTTTGTAGGCCTGACTGCTCTTTATGAGGTGTTTAAATTGTATTTCATATTTAAATGGATTTTCATGAGCTCTTGCATATGTTAAATATGCATATTTAACTGCAGTCAAATAATTCCAGATTACTAATAAGTTGGTATAAATGCCTGCCTTATGCAAAGAATATATGCTTTCAAAAGCTGAACAAGCTCCCATCTTATTCGCAGAATTAGAAATACACAGATCTCATTACTCCCCACCCCAAAAAACACTAAGAGAAATGTTGTCTAATCTTTCACAACTGTCATACTTGCCATACCTCAACTTTGTGGATTTTAGCCTTGAGTGCTGCACACTCTTCTCCGGCAGAGAATTTTTTTTCCAGAAGCTATTGAAACCAATTCTGATTAACAAAACTGAAAGTAACTTACAAATGGAATAGCACCTTACCAGACTGCATTCATTCAGTCAGTCACTAATTAGCATCCGCACGAGAGGAAAATTTTGAAAGCATTTCAAATCAAGCAGAATTATCCAAAATATATGTGAGGTTGTAACAGGAGGTGACTGGTAGACAAGTCTTTTCTGGAGAATGATGGTCTGGTGTAACAGCACTGTTGGAAGAATTGGAATTCAAGTGCCATTTACTTCCTCAAATCTTTACCATAGCCGACTTAAGGAAATGACTTCCCCACAACGTCAGGCATAAGGACAGCACACACATAAGTAAAACAAGACACCTGAAAGCAAATTGCTCCGTCAAAAATAGTCACTAAAACAGGGAAGATGACATCAGACTAAAGCATCTGCTGCTGCACAGAAGATCAACAACACACAAAATAAAAATGCTGTTTGTGATCTAATTTTGGATGAAGCATGAGGTTAGAATTAAATACTGTTGCTTTATTTTGCTTATGACAAAACCACAAAGCCCACACCCTTGGTCAGAGAACAACCACCACATGAGGCATTTCATCCAAAAAAGCTTGAAATACTAACAGGTATATCTGTATTTAATCAACATGTGGCACAACTTACTTATGACTTTTTGTTCAAGTATTTGATAGAAGCTGGATATATCCCAAGTTAAGCTGCAGATTGTTAGCTATATATCAACATTATAACGATATGTTTTAAATCTGAGCTTTTGTGGCGATTTCAAACGTTTGAGATCTAACAGTCATTTCAATCTCACTCACCTTCACCTACTTCCCACACACAATTTCATAGATTTAGAAGCAACATAGATCCCCAAAGCACCAAAAAAAGAGGCAAAATGAAAAAGGAGTGCATCTCCAGAAAGGTAGCATATATATCCAGAAGTGTAGCATACTATACTCCAAAATTAAAAACACAGAATATCCCGAGTCAGAAAAGACCCATCAAAATGAGCTCTTGACTCCGAACAGTTAATCTTCTGCCCATCTTAAATTAAAGGCTTATTTGACAGTAAGGGTGAGAGAGATGTATGATTCTTACTGACATAGATAACAGAAAACAAAACAAAACAATAATTTAGCCTCTTAGATCAATTTCTGGAATGGCTGCCCAACACAGGGTTATTTCAGACTATGCGCAGAAGTGACTTACATAATTTTCAAGAACAACATCAAAATATTCCAGTACTTGCTTGTTCTGGATCCACAGCTGTAGGTATATACAGGCACTTAGTGATAGGACAAAGGGGAATGGTTGTAAACTATTAGAGAGGAGAGTCAGATTACACGTTAGGAGGAAATTATTTACTGGAGGGCAGTGAGGTGCTGGCACAGCTGCCCAGAGAAGCTGTGGGTGTCCCATCCCTGGAGGTGCTCAAGGCCAGGCTGGATGGGGCCTTCAAAAGCTGTTGGTGCTACGTGATGGGTATTGCCACGAGTATCCAGCATAAGGAATACCCGCTTCCCCACCACTATCAGGTTTACAGATGTTGGCTTGCAAACTCCATATTTTACAGCATAAACAACATGTAAGAACCATCCTATCAAACAGTGGAAGAGGAGTATCCGTTCCTATGTCACAAGAAAGAGAATGGCAGGATTTGAAATACTCAGTAGTTCCTCTCTCCAGTCCTGGTCCTCCACCCTAACTGCATGGAAGTTCTTTTGGTAATGGGCTGACTACATCACCAGCACAGGAATGAAATCAGCTGAAGGAACAAAAGGAGCTATTGCTTCTACCATAATCAGACTTTAAATAAAGATCAAGGATACCAAGAAGTAATTGGTCATTATTCACAAAACGCATGTGTAAAGTCAACAGGTAACAACTCTCCACTCCTGGTGGAAGCGAATGACTTCCTTGGGAAAGCACCTTGAGCAAACATCCCAAAAAAAACAGCATTTCACAAACCAAACGTGACCAGCTACTCCCTGCTAACTTTAACTTACAACAATGGGCAAAAGCAGTTGGGAAGAAAATGGCTCAGTGCTGTAGAATATTGTTCCTGTCCTAACAGCACACAGTGACATCAACACAGTGACATCAGTTCATTATTTTAATACAGTGGGTACTGTCAAAGGAAATGAACAGTGAAGTTTTTTGATTTCTTTTAAAATACTTTCTCTTTTCCCATTTCTCCCTGTACGCTTATCCTGAATCCTGCCAATTCGTCCAGGAGACATTGCAGAACTCAACAAAAGACACACCTGCAGCTATTCTGACTCAGGGGTCAGCATAGTCTTACTCTTTGAAGACCCCCACCCACCCATACGATTTGTATCTTCTATACTGCCCTTCAACGGCTGCATAAGACCCACAGCTCTGAAATAGTGAGAGATCACATGCTCAGCTGCCCATAATACATCAAGGACACAACAATACACTCTGTCCCATTGATGCAACCATCCCCACTACTAGGACGTCAATACATTTTTTTCTTTCTTCCCTCGGGAAGCATATCTACTGATCATCTCCAATTTGTGAAAAGTCAGCAATTTTGAGCAGGGAATATAGGAGATACGTATTCAGCAGAACAATGCCAAGTGAAACAGGGAAACAGGTTACTTGGGTACCACAACATTAAGCACTTTCTGACAAAGACTGCATTAGCAGATGACAGGAGATTGAACACATAGCAAACAAAATGCTTTACAGATTTTCCTGTCCTTGATGTTGCAGCTGATCTGGAAGAGAATGTGCAAAGTCCCTCATGCAGAGATAGCCTTTGATCCTTGTGTACTAACTTGATACACTTACAAATCCATGCCTGCCTTTTGTCTTCCACATCTCAAAGAGAGTCTACAAATAAAATAATGGATTATCTGAAGCTGCTCTGTTATAAAGAAATACGTTTTAGATGGCTTTCTTAAATCAACTTTGTAAATGTATTTTTTCCCCTTTTCATGCTTGACATTCAAGCAGAAAGAAGAAAGATTATGTGCTATGATCTGTAGAATATTAAACTCCTCCTTGGGACAAGTTCGTCCAGTTATCAAAATCCCTGTATTTACTGAATGTGAAAAAGCAGAGGTTGATGGATTTGGCTTTTAACTGCTAAAATCTTTTGCGGGTAAAGAACAGCTATTAATATATAATGGCTTTTCACCTTGATGATTTTAAATTAATTTCCAGACGACCCCATACATGAAATTTAGTCTCTAGACTTGTCCCTTTGAAAAATATTATGGGCTTGGAAGAATTATACCCTATGCTTCCATCCAAATAACCACAAAACAACAGTTTTCTTCTGTGACAGAAGCCAGATCTCTATTCTGAGACTGATGTTTTAAAGGCTGTCTTGCAGACCTTGTGACAGACTTTTCCAAAGGAGAGGTAGGAGTTAAGGTATTCTGTCTCCTCCCGGTTAACAGTTATGACTGGATGCCTTTCCTCGAGCCTTTACTATTAACTACATATCATTTAAAAATAGATTATTCCGGGATGCAGAAGTGGTTTATTTCAGAAGAACACATTCTTCTCACCTTGCTGTAGACAACAGAGGTTGTAACTGTAGAAGGATAATGGAAACTATTTTGATGTTATTTTTTACTCTTTGAGCCAACTGGAGCGCTGTACGTAACAGTTTCCCACATCTGGCACCTAACATGATGAACTCATGAATTCTGTCCCTAGTAAAATCTTCTGAGTAAAAATGTTTTCTGGATGTCTAGAATCAGTCACTGTGGGTCTCCTTTATAACCAATACAGGAAAGAGGAAGCATTTCTTACATGTGACCCATACCAGACAAGCATAGATGAGATAAGCCATGCCCTGGGACTTGCCTATTCTTCTCCACTACCCAGGGGTGCACAGGCTGATAAATTCATACACAAATACTTGAACTGCAGACCTCAGTCAGTGAAGATGAACAGCATATCTTTACAGGGGGGTTTGTCCACTAATAACAATTGGTATGGAAGGAATGAATGCTTAGCTTCGCTTAGACAAAAAGAGAACAGCAAAGCCCTCTCCCGTGCAGTGCCTATATACTCAAGTGGAGGGTTGGACCAACCACTGTTGTCTTCTGTGCACCTCTCTTGCGTTCATACAAATCTTAGTGAAGCCTATGATCACTGCCAGTGAAGAAAGGAAATTCTTGGTCACTCCACTGGAACTGTGACTCTTCAGCTTTCTGAGTGGTTCATATTTTACAGATGTTCAGATCTCAACTCTAGTAGGAGTTCACTGTTGCACATGCAGTACAAGGGACAAATTTTAGCTTGAATACCACCATATACATACCACTTTGTGAAGCACATCCGATGGTGGACCACTTATGCATTTCTGCGCAGAAAATCCTACCCATGGAAAGATGAAGAATTTTCCCTTCACTCATTTCTCCCCTTAGCATTTAAACGTAAAGCAAAGCATCAGATGGATTTCCTCTAAAGAGAGTAAAACCTTCACGCATACTCCCACAAATTCCTGAGCTTACTGATGCTGTCTACAATAGCTCATTTCCTAACTCACCACTCACCTTTTTTTAAAGGCAATGTATCTCGGCTTAAAAGATAAGGGTGGCTTCTAACAATATAAAAGTCCTGCCACTGTGGTGATTCATATTATCTTTGTAATTGGGATATATTGCACTACAGAGTCTTGCTTTATAATTAAGTTTGTTTGACCTTTGGGCACTCCGGGGGCCTCCCCTAGTTAGCCCAAATGGGTGATACAAAGCACCCACATTGTTGGAAAGTCTTGAATGTAAAGATTTCTGTATATGTTCAACAGTATCTTTTTTTCTTGAGTGTTGCCTGCAGTTTGCACTTTGCTGCAGAATTCTGTTTTTAAAATCAAAGTATATACACCAATCTGAATTATGCTAAGAACATGGTTTATCATAATAATGGCCTTCAAAATGTACTATTCAACAGAAATATTGGCCTGCTCGAGACACGGTAAAAACATCATCTTGCAATTGCTCAAGAATCTTTCCAAGGATGTACTCCATCTGTAAAACTGCTGATATCTGCAAAGAAGAGAGATTTCCTCCCAAATCATATTTTATGTTTAGAAGATGATAAAATCTTCTGTACCACAAATTTTTCCAGAGACTTTTTCCCTTCTCCCCTTTTCACATCCAGAATGAGATAAAAAATGACCTGTTCTCAAGCTACTTGAAGTCCAGAATTCTTTGGAAGATGACCAGTGCCCATGTAAGACTTCTGCTTACAATCATGCAGCAGTTTTTAGTAATGTATAGCTACAGATCTTATTTAAAATTTCCCTAATTAAGAAAAACTTCTCACTGGATAACAAGGTCAAGAGCAGTAAAGTCTAAAATCTGGGGAGCTTCTACTAGAAATGCAAATCCTAAATTTATCCTCATTGGGTTCAAGTAATGCACAAAACTGAAGGCTACACTTTGCAATGGATTATTTTACTTTCAAGCCATAATGTAAATTACCTTCTTTTATTGTTGCCTCTCCAAATCTTTCAACTTCACAATTTCTCAGGACTCTTTCCCACATTTTCTGTATTGTGAATTTGAGGGTTGCTTTTTGTCAAATTTGCTCGTTAAGAGATCACTTGATAAACCTGGCTTTCTTTTTTTATGTCTTTATTCTCCTTTTGCACTAATGTTATTTCCTCATGTGTAATTCAGTACAGGCATTTTCCTTTCCCATATAAAATGGAACTTGTTATAAACACACACACACACACACACACACACACACACACAAAACCTACAAATAACAAACAAACCAGAATCTCTAAGCCTACTGAAAAGTTACTCTAGTAGTAATATTTTGCTGGGCCCCTGATTATAGTACCAACATACTACCATGGACTGTGATGTGACAACTGGAAGTTTTTCATCGAAGCAAAGACCAAACAAATAAAACCCATGATCCTTCTCCCTTGAAAGAAAAATGCTTATTCTAGAATTGCTATGTTACATGAAATATCTCAGTACCTCAAATCCTGTTGGAGTAGAGCATAATTTCTGAAGTGTGATGCTGAATCACTGAACTGCTGTTCCCACAGCTAGGGCAGAGAGAGGCACACTAACAAATAACTGAAAGGTATCCTAAGGTGTGAACATCCAATGTAAGGCTTTACCATGTAAATGGTCTGTTGGCATTACCTTGCCCATCTCAAATGGTTAAAAAAAAAAAAAAAAAAAAAGAGTGAAGACAACAGCTCCTCAAAACTCAACATTGCTATCATTTAAAATAAATTAATTAATAAATAAGGTCCCAATTATCATGTTCCCTCCCCCCCCCCCCAAAAGCAGTTACTAGAACCGAAAGAAGGGGAAAAAGGATGCACCAGTACTCCAAGAGTTAACACAAAGTCACCAAACCTGCTGTCCTACACTACCCCGTGTGGTACTCCACTAGGATTGAAGAGAAATGTTACAGTGACTGCCAGAACTTGAACTGCTTTCTCCTCTTCACTTGAGCAGGTCAGTGCTTTTTGAAATGTAACTCAGCACTGGAAGAGGTAAGCAAATCCCAGACCTGCATGAGTGAGGTGGAGAGCTTTTTGCCATGGCAGCAGATACACCTGAAAGCTGAGAAGTGGTGAGCAGAGCAGTCTGCCATGTTATACTGCTGCCTGAAACACAGGCAAAAGTGGGTGTTAGAGGGAAAGCTTAAATCAAAGGATATCTAGTAATCTATGCTCTGTGGGTCAATGCAGCAGCTGTGCTCACCAGTAGAGCAGAGGATACCTGTGAATATAAAAAGCATGTAAATCTTGTCAAATGCTGTAATAAAGCAAAAAGGATCCTTTTTTTGGTACTGACTAGAAAACAAGCACATTCACATGTTGAAAGACTAAATACTGAAGTAAAATTCATGTTTTGTCTAAATAGGGACTTCTGAATACCTCCTTTGATGTTTAAGATTTGTTACAGCAATTCAATAAAACAAAAATGAACTCGAGGCTTCAGATCTTACAGAAAAATTGAAAAAGGCACGGGCATTTTACTGCAGTTTCTGAATAATATCATAGCTTCCCTCTTTTGCACTATTTGAGGTTTGGCTTAAACTGGGAAATAGCAGATACGTTTCAGAGTACAGAAGCACAAAAAACAGAAACAGTTTTTAAACTTGCTTCCAGATTTCCAGAAACTAAACTTTCAAATAACAACCTATTTTTTCCTTTCTCTCTAAATGTACCTACAGGAAGAGCTGCAGTGCTTATGCTTCATCAAATGCATGTATCTTATGTTCTGACATCTGGTGCTTTTCCAAATTATGGGCATATCTTTTTTCCTTTTTTATTCCAACCAAGATGTTACGCTTTTGACTTCTTAAACTAAGTAGTATTTCAAATAGTTGAACTATATGTCAGGTTATCATGAAACTGCATGCACGACAAACAATTCCAAATCCACTGATTCCTCTAAAATACGGAATTTGAAGTATGAAATAAATCTTTTCCACATCAAGATCCCGATGATAATAGTTAACCATTATTGATCAAAACCACAATAGCTCCATGTTCTTTGTAAGTATATTACCTATATTTGTTTTGGTCCCCACCACTTCCTATTTTTTATCAAGGATGTTTAAAACTACAGGATCCGTTCTAGCACAAAATAAATAAATAAATAGAATTGAATCGCAGATGAATACACATGTATAAGATTTATGTAGAAAAATAACACAACCCTAAGCTTGTCTTAAGTATTCTTTTGCCCTCCCCCGAAAATATGTAACCCTATTTCAAAACGTTCATCTGATAACAATGCTGCTGTTCACGTTCTGCTGGCTGTTTATGCAACATATATTGTTACACCACAAATATGAAACAATACCGTAACTAACATAAATGTTTTAATTCCAACTCCACAGAATCCTATTTATGTCAAATATTATTTGTTTTTATCATCTAAATAAACTAGCTTAGGCTGTCACTCACTCCTTTTTATTCATTTTTTTTTTGTTTTGTCTTACTGTATGCATCTCTCACAAAGTGAAAAATGTCTATTTAAAGATAAGTGGAAATACTACAGCACGCAACAATTTCATGTCAAAATAATTACATTATTATATTCTGAGTTAAATAATATAAGATAGGAAAACATTTTGATATGCCTTTGACAGTTGTAATCCTGGCAGGAACAAATCAACTTCTTCCAAACTAATTTATACCAGATAGAAACAAAGAGCTCCCAAGCCCAAACAGGCCTTCTCCGTCCAAGTCCCCTCACAGAAGTGGGATACGACAGAAGGAAATCCTGCTGTGTATTTTCTCCAAGGCTGAGCCAAATTCTGACCTGTCACAAAAGACTAATTAGCTCTCAAGAGGTAGTGAAATTATATTAGCCTGAAATAAGACATGCTAACCTATGAGATGGTCCTGGAAATAAATAAAAAGGGGGGGAAAAAAAGAAAAAAAAAGGGGGGGGGAGGAGAGTACTCTCTCTTTCCATCTCATTGAACCACTCACTATCATGGAATGATTGTTTCTTTGTTAAAAGAGGGGACTTGAAAACTGTGAAGGTGGAGGCACTGCTTGTGAGACAAAGAGGTAACAGCTGAGGTCTCATGTGCTTTTGTGAAATACGTACTCCAAATAGTTTCTTGGGCACTTTGGTTTCGTGGTAGTAATACTCAGGGGCTTCAAATACGCCTTTTTATTCCCCCAGAAATATCAGCTGGTATTGGCTGGCACCACCACATTTTTCTGATGGACAGATGACAAAAATGAATTGATGAACTACTTTGTTTAATAAATCAAATTTAAGCTGCACTGAGATACTCAACCGTATAATGCTCCATTTTTGTATTATACATCATGTAACGTTTCTGTGTGTCCTACAAAATAAAATTAGTATTTTCCATGCCATTGTTCTCTACATACCCTCGTAGTCCTTATTAAAGACTTCATCCACGCCCATTTCTTAGAGAAAAGAGCATAACTACGTTTTCATCATGTCTTTGACATAAGTGTTTTGTTTTTTAAGGACACAGAAAGATATTTCAAAAGAAATGTCTCCTGTGCAGTTATTATGCTTCAGTAAGTATAATAATTAAAATAATTTTATTTGTGGTATTAATTCAAATCTTGGAGACTGAATAAGGATCTGGTTTTTACAATCTGAGTTCAAAAACAACGCATCTGTGTGTTTCTTCTAAAGGCCTATGCAATTCAAGCTGCTTTGGAGACAGTCTTTCCCCTAGGACTTGTATGTTCAGTAGATACAAGCTGAAGTTCCTGCATTCAACAAGACAATGGCAGATTCACATCACCTGCAAACCCAAACTTGGGAGTTTACAATAGATTCTGTAAAGTAAAACAGTTGCCTTAGAAAGCAGAGAAAAATCATACAAAGATAGAAATGTATACTTGGAATCAAGACATAAGCTTCACAGAACTTAGAGTTTACAACTCCAATGACTGATTTTCTTCATGCTTCTGACTATTTCCCTGCTGACATGTAGGTCATAATTTTCTCCCTTTTTGTCAGTATCACAAATTCTGATCACTTACATTTTGTATCACCTCTCTCACATGCATTGTTTCCTGTTATTCAAAGTATTCCTCTGTATTTTAATATAGTAACACACTAAATGAACATTTTCTATCATGATGAAGGTATGAGAAAGTTTTGTATGAAACAGTTTCCATCTGCCCAATATAATAAAATACTAGGACAAAAGAAGCATACAGTGTCCTAAATATTACTACTTTTTCCCTTAGCATGCAGTGAACTACTTTGGTTACACACTGCACCGTTAAACATATTTATAAATTAAGTACATGCAATAGCGAGTAATAAATGAGCACATAAACACACACACACATATATATATCTAAACAGAAAAAATAATTTTTAAAAAAAGCAGTTTTACTCAATAAAAGAAATTTTTGGTCCATGAGAAATCAGCTGCATTCTCCATGTCTTCAGGGAAATCAAGGTTTAGCTCTACCTACACATGGCCATAACCAGCATTTTCCCAATCATGTTGATAGCCGACACCAGATACCTGACCCAGATATTCTCAACACACTACGAAGAATAAAGTTACGAAGGTGATTACTGACAGCATGCAACCTGCTCTAACGCCGGCTACAGAATCTTTCCAACTAAAAGACAAAACATATCAATGACAAAATCACAGAGGCTCTGAATCCCTGGGCAATATAGGCAATGTCTCAGAACTAATTTTATGGGAAATAATAACTAAAGACATAGAAGTCCTTCCACAATGCTCTCACGCTATACCGGTCACGAGGAAAGGGAAAAGGAGAGCTGGTGTGATGCGTAACACCATACACCATCTTCAGTAGGTCACTGGTCTTTTAAATAATCTCTAGTGAACAAATAAGATTTCAGAAAGTTTTTAGTAGATAATTACACTTCCTGATTTTGTAATTAGTGGAACTACATGTAATTACATAATAATTATGACGGTAATTACGTAATTAAGATGTATAATTATGTAGTAAAAAACATTATGGAAATAAAAGCCATCAACTGTATAAGCACAATACATTTTTAAAAATAAATTCTGTATCATCTGTTTAAAGCTACCATTTTCCTCAAAATATCAAAGTGATTATAAGCCATCACTGGCAAGTTCTAAAATACATTTCTTATGCAACTTAAAAATCATACAGATAATTGTACCTTTTTTTAAATCTCTTTAAGACCTTACATTTATATTACCCTTCTGATGTCTAGGTGCATATATACCAAATGGATTATACAGAGTTAAATTTTTTGTATTTATATTTCCAATTTCTACCACAATATATATATTTTTAAAATAGCATCAATGTCAGAATTCTGGTATC
This sequence comes from Gallus gallus, assembly GCF_016699485.2. NCBI lineage: Eukaryota > Metazoa > Chordata > Aves > Galliformes > Phasianidae > Gallus > Gallus gallus. Next base: position 117,988,638 of record NC_052532.1, read on the forward strand.
TAAAATACAGGATTTTTTTTTAATTACACTGCCCGATCCATCAAATTTAAGGAGAAAGATGCTCCTCTTGCACTATTCACTAGAGAAAAGAGCTTATGGCTGTGAGAAGCAGTAGTCACTAAAAGAAGCCATATCGCTTCTCTCTTGCATTGAACAAAACCCCAAACTTTACTAAAACAGATGAAATCAAAAAGACAAAGGTCTCTATAAAAACAATCAAAGTTGCGTATGAAAAACAAACTATAAAGAAAAAATGGCTTTAAAGATTATTTTCTGTTTCAAAACATGAGAGAACTGATAAAGTAACCAAACTGTATGAAATCAAATAACCTAGGCTCTAAGTACATAGATATATGCCAACTTGTTAAGTAAGGAATGAAGCCTGAAAGGCAAATCAGAAGATATTCCCACAATCAGTAGCAGCAGGGTATTTATGTGAAGAAGTCAGATAACCATTCTAGTTCATGAAGAGTCAGTTAGTCAAGCCAAACAATTCACTCCACCAGGAACATTAAGCACAACGTGCAAAAAAAAAACCCTAAAGTCTTCATTAATCAAAACTACTTTATTGGAGGTATGAGCCACAGCAAATGTACTCCTGTCATGCCACACAGTTCCCACACCGTGGACATATCACAGCTGTTGTAACTCATTATTTCTATTTATTTCACTCACAAGCAGTGAAAATAATTCACAAGAATTTGTAACTCCCAGAGAGGTGTCACAGCCCATTAAGCTTAGCATTCAGAGGAAGGGTTATAGAAATGTACAGCGAGTGTAATGGGGTTTCACTTAGATTTCACAGGTTTAACAAAAAGATCCCACAAGCAGAAACAGAACACAGGAAAACAGTTATGCACAAGACATTAAAATGTCAAATGAAAAAAAAGTGTGATTGCTATGGAAGGATAACTTAGGATTTACAGATCAGCTAACCGCCCGTACACTGTATCAAAAGGCTCAAAATCCTCCAATGAATATTTTTTTTTGCTTGGAGAAAAGATAGCGAGACTCAAAAACACACCAGAAAGTGATTTTTTTTTTCAAGTCCCAACACCTTTCTCTACAGGACAACGCATGAAGGACAAATGAACAAGTGCTTCCGCAGAGCTACCCAAAGGTTAAATTCTTGAAAATTAGTATTCTACTACCTCTTCAAAACAATACGATTGGGAGACTTAGTACCTTAAAACAAATGTACACAGCAGTATCTTTTGGGATGTACATGACTTCTCTTCCCATGGAAAGCACACCCAATCAACTACATTTCCTTTCTTAGTTATTGCAACTTTTTCATAGCATTTTTGCCTATAAATACATGTCTAGTAGTTATGATGCCTGAAGCCTCCATTTCATTGCCTCAGTTTCTCATACATACAGTCCTTCCAGCTCTCTCACACATATGATGTCCTTCCTTCATCCGACTGAACTTGTACACTACTGCAGAGCAGGAACATCTTGCTCAGGCCCATTCATTCAGTCTCCCTCAACCTCACCATCATCACCAGCTGACAGGAGTACATACACTAAACTACAAATTGCTCTGACAACATCTCAATTGCAATCTGTCTTCTTTGAAAGATTTACAATTATTCTTCAATTAAAAATTCAGTTTGACCTCCTCCTTAGCGCATCAAGATGAGAACATCCCATGTTGAAATTATAGGATGCACACAAATATTCACAGCTGGGGTTTTTTTTTGTGTGTGTGTGTGTTATTTATTTATTTAATTTGTTTTGTGTCTAGGACATACAGCATAGAAGAGAGTCATTTTTTTCCCCAACAGAATTTTGCAGCTTATTCCTCCATAAAGTAAATTAGATGCTTCCAGCGTTTGTATGCGAAGATGAAGCAAGGAACATACAGATATATAGCTGCTATACAAGTGCAAAAACATCCTCTCAATATGCCTTTGGATTTACAAAATCATAGTCCATAAGAATACGACCACAACAATTGCATTCCACTTTCACAAACTGACATATACTTTGAAGATGCAGGTCTCCCCAACAAACAGGAACACTTAATCCCTCTTTCCCAGGCCATCTCCCGTCCTCACTTTCTTCTACCTATCTAATAACCTGTTATGTCCAAACTTTTTGGAATCCAATAATCAGAGGCTCAGTGGTTGAAAATATTCTGTGAAAGAATATACTGCAGCATCTCTGCAATTTCTGTCCCCGAAACACCTAAATGCACTACAAACATCACTTGTGACCTTCTGTCTCTTAGAACTGGGATGGTGGAGAAGCGGCGGCTTTCAGTTCCATTTTCTAGCATGAAACAGAAAAGACCTATGATAGGGATCCTGTTTCTCTTCAAAAAAAAAACCAAAAAGCACCACGAACAATCTCAGTCATATTTATACCCAATTTTTGAATGATTTTGCAGCCACTGTGAATAAAGAAACTGCAGCATCCCTATCCGAAGTCTTCCATGAAGATTTAATTTATGCTAGGAGGGGGAGCTAACTAGAGACATCTGTGTGAGGCACAGTAGTTTCACTGACTTTATGTGGGCTCCATTTCTCTTCATTTTTAAAGGTTTTCATTTTACTGTAGAAGCAAAATGAAAACAGTAATATCTTTGAATATTTAACAATACCAATATTTGAATGGGATAATGATATAAAGCTTACTACACTTTATTTTGATTTTCTGATGACACAGCCATTAAAATACATTGGTTTCCAATTCTGAATTTAAAGCACACAAAAAGCGTACTCCTGGATTTAAACACCATGTGCTAAAATCACTGCTGGTTTACCTATCCTTTTTCCATCCAAACGAACAGAGGATGTGACTACTTTGCTACTCCTACTGCTTCTTGCTGTTCTCACTGTTTGCCTAAGCAGCAACATCTGTTAAAGCCACAAGCCAGCTTTGAAAACCTCTGACTGTAAGGAAAAGCTGAAAACATTTTGAGTACTTTACTAGTCACAATGGAGCAATTTTTCCTTTCCTGATTAAAAAATTAAATCAGAGCAAACAGACCTGACACTATTACTGGCAGCTGTAAATTAGTGGTTTTGGCACAGAGATATTGAAAATTAAATTGGTTTTGACCTGACATTGACTGCGCAACAGTCTCTAATTTAAAAAGACTGCAAAGGAATTTCAGAGTTACACTTCTGTAGTATGAAAGCTTAGAACCTCGTCCACCTTTCACAATGTTAACATATTAAACTGTATCATCATCATGAAGGACCTTAAACTTTCAGATGAATGGAAACAGTTGCTTGGAGAATAAATGCAAAAATTAATAATGGTACTAATAACTAATAATTGTATAATCCAGATACTCCTGGATGTTATATCTGGCAGCTAACTTCACCAGTCTCTGTAATCATAAAATGTTGTGTAAACCAAACAGCTTATTTTTAATTCTTACAGGGAAAAGATGGACCAAAACCTAGCTGTAAACATGAAGATGACAAAAAGTAGATTAATAGACAAGAAGGGCTGAAAAGAATTTAATCATGTCAGCCACTCTAATTTCCTTAGGTAACAGGACCCAGAACAGATATCTAGTGGAGGTTACATACTAACTTCAGTTTGGCTTTTGAAATTATCTTCCATGATATTAAAGGCAAACCCAGGAAACGTGAATGACATGATGGACAATCTGTATTGTGCAAATGAGCAGAAATGATAAAAAGAGCATTAGTAGGCACCTGAATAAATACAATATACTGGGGAAGAATCAACATAGGTTGATAGGCCCATCTCACAAACCTATTAAGAATATCATAAAGCGTTGAACAAGCATGGGGTCAAGATGATGCTACTAATATTGTCCATTGATTGATACTATCTCACTACCTAAACCTTTTAAAAAGAAAAAACAGGTATGGTTAAAGAGGGAATAGATAAATGACCAGCTAAAGATAGGAAATAGAGCTTGAGTCTAAGTGGTTAATACTCGTGATGGAAAACAGTTACCACTGGAGTTCCACAGCCATGGATTATATGCATAAGTGACCTGGGAAAGCGATGTTGGTAGTCAACATGCCAATTTGCTTGTAACGCTATGCTATGCTAGAGCCCACGGTAATGAACGCTCAATAGATCTTATGAGACTCAACAATCAGACAATGAAATGGAAAATTAATTTTACTTAGATACACATAAAGCAATACATCTAACATCATTTTTTTCTAAGCCTCAGTTACTCAGAAATGAGCTCTAACACAATTACAAGCAGATTCCAACAGCTAGTTCCATGAAAATCATCATGTAAATGTTCAAGGTACGAAAGGTACAAAACAGACGATTTCCATAGGTCCCTTCCAAGCCCTACGATCCTGTGATTATGTGAATAAATTCAGGATTGTTGTTGAAAATGATACAGAAGATAGCATACAGGTTTTAAATAGGCAAAACTCTCCAAGAAAAATAACATAATATTCATCATACACAGGACAAGCTTAGGGAAACATTCACCTTAAATATACAGAAAAGATCTCTACATTAGATAGAGAAGAAGAAACTGGTTGAAAAATCTATTATGTTGTAGTATCTGCAATATTAAAGCATTGGTTTGAGTTTGTCTGGTTTGTTGGGTTTTTTTTTGCTTTTTAAAATTTATCCTATCTTCGCAATGCAGGCTAGACAGACAATAGTATTGATCCTCTTGCAGGGAAAAGGAGCAGGCTGGATGACTTTTGAACTCCCACTGACTTCACAATTATTCTTTTAGATTCCATTTCAATAAATAACATAGACCTTCAATATAAATAGCAGAATAAACAGAAACCTGTTCTGTAATTACAGTTCTCTATTTTGCAGAAGCAAATACAGAAAATGTGGGTGAAATAGCAGTGAAATCTCAAGGTTCTGAATGGAGAGAAAGCATGAATTCCTTCAAATTCCCTTCCAACATTTATATCCTGAGTGTCTAGCAACTGAAAACTTTTTCTAGAAGAACACTCCAAGATGAATAACAACTTTGAACTGCTAGCAAGAATAAGAAAAAGCTACAAGAACAAAGAACTACTCTGTGGAAACTCAGAAGTTCACGTGATTTAGTTTTAAAATAACCTCCCTAAAAATAATTTTAAAAAAGCAAAAAAAAAAAAAATCCCCAAACCAAAATCAGAACAACAGTAAATAAGTGATTTAGCTACATACATAGTAAAGAGGAAAAATAAAGCTCATGGAACCCACCATCTTTGATAAGCGATGCTGAACACAAAATGGCTTGTGAAATATGGCATGGAATTTTATTTTTTTTTTCACGCTTTGTGTTCATAAAGGGAGTTCACTAAATAAACTTATTTCAATAACACAAAGAAAATCAGTTACATCTGTTGCGAGAAAACAGAACACTGGTACTTATAAAATAAGGTGACCCAAAAAGCTACAGGTAATTATTCTCAAAGTCTGCGTGTATTTTTAGACTAATAGAAAGATGCTTTCCTCTCAAAAGATATCTGAAAAATAGGACATAATTGTATATTGTATTTGTTCAGTTTGTCTATTTGAAGAGCCTACCAATTTTCGAAGGCAGACATAGTAGATCTAATTAATCTGGTCTTAACACTTGCTGCAGTACCAAGCCTGAAATCACACGATGACTGAATAAGATTATATAAAAATAATTAATCTAGGTAAGAAAAATAAAAAAAATACATAGTGCTGAGAAAATGAACCATCCAAGAAAATAGGAAGTCATAACAGAGTTCTAAAATTTCCTCAAGAATTTCTCTAGATACTAATTTTATTTAACTTTCTCCAACTAGTGTTGAGGGCCTGGGAACACATTCTGATTAAGGCAGACAATGAGAAACTATGTGACTGCAGAAGGCATCATACTATGTTTCAATACACTTGAAGTTTAAATTTGTAGATGAGATTAAGCAGTCCAATATGAACAAAACCAAGAAAATTCAAGTATGACAAAACAAAGAAGCAAAAAAGCCATAAACCTTAGATATGAATGTCTGATTCAGAAGTGACGGAAGGAAAAACATCTCAGATCTCAACATTTCTTTCATCAGGTAACCACAGGTTAATGGTACAATGCAGCTATGACCTATGAGCTATACAGGAAAGCATAAGTAGATGTATTTCCATCAAATGTACAGATGCAGTGTACAAGACACTGGACAGAAACCATCCAGAACACCAGGTAAATTCTAGTTCCTCACAATGAAAGATGAATCCAACCTAGAGAAGACTAAAAGACTAAGAGGAAGGATCATGCAGCAGAGAGCTGTTCTTACTAATGGAATCTAGAAGTGTATTAATTTAAAACAAAACAGAGATGCTACCACAATTTCTAAAAGCATAGCAGAGAACATCAGGGAAGGGAAATAAACATTCAGTAAGTGGACAAACACTAGTTGAACAAGTTAGAATGAGAAAATTATAGTGAATTTTCAGGAATCACAGGATGAGTGTCTGAAACACATTCTGAACAACAGTGAAAGATGTAGAACCACCTACAGGTTTCAAAATGAGACCTGTGATGGTCTGCTCTAGCAGGGGAAGGATACGATCACCCTTGAAGATGCATCTACTCTTATATCCTCATATTAGGTAGATACACACCAAGTTATTGAGTTTCAGCTACTAGTAGCTACCATTACGTAACATTCCTTCAGTATATCTACAAAGTTGTACTAGACTGAGATGATCCCTCAGAGTGGCCTTCTTGCCCTAAGTGGGATTAAGAAAGGAAATGGAAATCTCTAAAAGAAGAAACAGGCCAGAATCAGACAATTTGCTTAATTGAGCATTTTTTTTTAGCTAACATGTTAAAGTTGTTTCGCTTTTCATATAAAGCTCATCAAAATTACATTTAGAAAGAATGACTTTATTTAGTCTCCTTCTATCACCCAGAAACTGAGCTGGTGACGCAGAGAAGGGGAAAGATTTCTAAGGCAGAACAGCAATCAGAAAAGCTAACTATAGAGGTAGTACTTTTTCTTAATCAGCACCACCAAAAACACAGTGGAAGTGCTCTCTGTTAATGGTATACTTTATAGGTGGGCTCAAAACTCAGCTTTGTTCAGAATTCCACATCAGCCATGCACTAGCCCACCATCACAGATGCTCTTCTGTCAGCTTGAGAATCACTTAGCCACACAAAATGCCTATCTTCATTATAGCTTAGAGATGTCTTAGCTCACAAATACGACGGTTACTGGAAGATGACAAGAGGAAAAAAAGTCTTCCAAACATCAGCATAAATTTTGTACTCAACAGAGCTCTGTAGGCAATTAACATTGCTGTTTTCCTGAGCCATCATTTTCATCCCTGATAAAAGCGGTCTCTTACATAATACCTGAATATGTTTTAATTGGCTTATTTTAGAAACTGTATAGTTATAATTAACCTATTTACTGAAGTTGACGTATCCTTCAAACCACATGCAAAGAGATTTGTCCAACGGCGTAACTTTCAGGCAAAGCACTCTTTCCAAAGTGCAATTGCTCTGTAAGTACAGAGACATATAATCTTGAATCTGTTATTCCAACCCAACACTCTTCTCTTACAAATGACTCCCACAGTCCTACTTTCTTCTATTTTCTCTTCTCCATTACAGCCTAGTAGTTCAGATTTGGAGAGTACAAATGGATAGCTGTAGTTTCTAGAATGTGAGCTGCTTTTGAGCTACGTTTAATTAATTAATAATTTAAACTTACCTCTATCCTCTTCAGTAATCACTTTATCCATTGCATACTCCACATCAAAAATGTACCGGTAAAAGCACAGCTGAGTGTACAGGGCCTTATCAGAATACTGCAAAATAAAAAGGTAGTAATTACAAACCCCAGTGATAAGTTTGTCTCCTGTACTTATTGCTCTCTCTGTTAGCAAGAGGTGATTCTTTCTGTACTTTTCTAAAAGATATATTCTGCATGTAATACTATTAATACTATAATACTATATTACTATAACGCTATCATTACTATTACAAAAATATTTTTAGCACATCTCTGTATGCTTTTTCCTCGCAATCGAAATCATTTATGCAAATCATACTAAACTTATCCATTATAAACACACAAATCACGTTTACCTATTCTTATAGACACACATACCAGTATGACGCTTTGGGACCAAAACAAAAGTTATAAGAAAGATGGCACAAAGTAATAACGTTCTTGCTTTAGTACACTGTACAATGCAACAATCTCAAAAAAGGAAAAGCATTAATGTATATTTTTGATGAATACAGGTGTTTGGCTGTATTCCCTCCCTCCCCATTCACACACACAGCTGTAGTTACATAAATTGTGAAAAATTCAAATAAGAACAGGTGCATATACACCTTTGCAGCTATGTCATCACCTTGCTCTACACATCTGTGGAGGGCTACTGCATGTTAATAACTACACCTTTAGTTCAAAAATCTGCAAGTGTGTACACGTGGAATATCATATTCAATTAAATGCTCTGAACGTCAGTGATGTCAAGCCTCAGTGTTATTACTGTACTTCAAAAGTACGCCTGTATGCATTCATGTCACTGCTGCCACTCTGTGCATTAGGATATTGCTCAAACAGACATGAGATCTACCTTGCCCACACTACAACCAGGCCCTTTAAATTAATTTTTCTTGAACTCTCATTTAACAAGACCACATTCCAGTCCCTGCTATTTAAGATAATGATGTTGAAATATTGACCAACAATGGTTTGAAGACTTCTGCATCACAAACGTCTTCAAGAATGAAATAACTATAACTGCATCAAACATGGAAGTACCAATTGTTTTAATACATTCAGTACTTACATAGATATGAATTCTTGAAGACTTTCTTGATGAACTACAAAATCAACAAACACCTAACCACCACACATTAGATCAATGTTAAGTTGACACTCAGTATACCACATGGAATATGAGGCTGAAAACACAGAAGATCAGCAACTGGCAAAGTATTTCTGTTTATTGGAATTCTGCTTTCACTTAGCTTTTTAATTTTCTACCCAATCATGCCAACTTCTGTTACTAAATTCAGCTAATTTTACACTTCTACTGACAGGTTATACAGTATCTATAACTACTAAGCAACTCATGTTGAGACATTTGACAACTATTACTACTGCTTTGTTATTTCTTTATATATTTTAACGTTACACTTTTTTCCACTTCATGTAAACCTATTTTAAAAAAAGACACACAGAAGCTTATTTTATTCCTTATTAGCTATTCTACGATATGCATCATCATTATACTATTATACACCAGTTATTTTTAGTAAATCCTGATTACTGCTTCCTGAAGAAGAAAAAAGGAGGACGACAGCGATTAAGTTATTTGTTTAGTTTTTTAGATTCAGCTGTAATTGCTGGTACACATCTCCCTGACTGCACACATGAAGCAGGTTGAATAGAACACTGAAATTACCTCCTTCATAATAGTTTGTTTTGATAATGTATTGTGTGTCGAGATGATGAGAAACAGTTGCTGTCAATTTGATTAGCCATTATATTTTTATGTTAATTGCCATTATTGGGTCCATTCTGTTTAGTGTCACCATAGAAGCCATACAATGTTAGCATAAATAACAAATTGGAGTAAATTAGGAAGATATATTTTTGCCAATTCATTTTAATTGCCCCTCAGTCCTTCCGTCGGTTAACGCAGCTGTTGACCCATAATAAGCGCTAGGTCAATATAGCTGCTTGTCAATTCAGAAATGCAAAGTGCTGTGTTGCTGGTAATGGATATACAACAACCTTTGCCAGCCAACTGAAGCAAACGAATGACAACCCACACGAAAGAATAAAGCACCAGCTATAGAGTTTAGTGACCTGATATTAGTAGGCAGGCTAATTGAAAGTCACTGCTTAAATGGATAAAGAAAATACAAAAATCGGTATGCAATAATTTATACGCACAGACATATATATATATAAACAATCTATTATTTTAACTTTTTTTTTTCATTTTTTAATTGATTATGTGCTAATAGTCCCCTCCCTTCAGGTTCCTGACACATTTTTAAATTAGTTATCTAGTGGAAAAGACAAGGTTTTTTTTTTCATGCAACGATGAATATCATGGTATATTTATGAAGCTAAACAACAGGTGACTTAAATTTAAAAGAGCATTAGGAATTACTTCTATCGTCACTTTGTGTATTTCCTTAATTTCTGATGACCTATAAGTTTAAAGAAAAGAAAAAACTCTGTAACTTCAAACCCAACTTCACACTTAATAGTAAATTTTTGTGCAAAGAAAACTTGACAGCCCTTAAGTTACCATCTGATCTTCTCAGATTTTCTATCATTTATGCAGTCCTTCTTACCATAAAAGACTGAATACTGAGGACAAGAAAATAAAACCTTATTTTGAAGTTCTTATTTGTTCGATGATGTTTGATTTCTTGATTTCATTAAGAACTGATTTCAGGAGGTAAGTCTGCCTCTTTGACAGCTTCCATTCATGGAAAGAACACTCTGTACCAAAGCAGCCAAACAACCTTTTTTTTCTTGTATTTAAAACATCAATAAGCAGATACAGGAACCAAAGTCATGTAGTTTGCAATCACCATTATTCATTCCCATGACAGAAAAATTACATTTGTATTAGAAAAATAACACATGAGAAAAAAAAAATCATTGTGCTTGGCCAACAGGTAATCATCTGAAGAAATCTGGGTTTGATATGATTGCAAAATCAGGAGGACAATTGCAAATCCCTAACCTGCCCTCTCAGGAAGAATCTGAGATCACAGGGATTATCTAGTAAGAAAACAATAGTATCTTAATAGAATCAGTACATTAGAAACATCAGCAAAACAAATTTTCCCATGAATAAGGACAATAATAGGGCACCAAATGCTCAGTCATAAAAAAAGAAAAATCTTGCTCAGCTGACATACACACCAGCAAACGTTCACTAGAGCATGCATCAGGAAAGGAGGCTGCAACATATTTGTATTGCTGGTCAGCTGTGCCTCTACACATCTGAATCCACTCTGTCTTGATAGCAACGAATAGCTTAGCATTTGTCCTGTAACTGGTGATGTTTGAACAAAACACTGAACTGAAAGGTAGATCTGTCTCATCTTCTGTGTCACAGACTCCTAAGAACTCAGCTCCAGAGCAAGGCCACACTGTGTACTTGCTCCACTTCTCTCTCAAGGCCAAAATTCAAGCAGTGAATGGCCTTAACTCCCTAATTTCATAAAGGTAATCAGAGAACAGGGGATTTACAGCCCTTCTGGCAAGAACAGAGGATCAAGCTTGGTTTGCTTAATTTTGCACAGAGCGTGGGAAAGTTTCCACTGCCCACCCTTACTCCAACTTCTTAATACCAAAACTTATTCGATTCTCAGAAAGCAAGGGAACAAGATGGATTTCATCATTGGCGAGCATCCTTCCTCCCCTAAAGTCATGAGAAGTTAACATGCTCTGTCTCTTACTAGCACTTCTCTTGTGGAAGAAATGTTGTAGGCAGCTGTATATAGGTATTGAACTTAGAAGGCCTCTCCCTCAGTGCTGGCTGATTGAGATTCCATCCCAAAGAACTTCAAAAGTGAGGTGCCTAATTCCCTTCCATTTTAGTAACACAGGAGCCTGAACAGCTAACACACCATCTTTCGAAGTCTCTTCAGTAACTAAAGGCAGTGACCTAGAGAATCCAGTTAAGAAAGGTATAAGGAAATAAAAAGGAGAAAAACAAACCCAAAAAGAAGTTGATGAAAATTCACAACAGCTAAGATGCAGAAGACTGAACTAAATTCTAGTTCTGATGTTTCGCTCACCCAAATGCAGTGTTATTATAGCAAATACACTTGAAACGGCATGTAAAAGTTCCATGTCTGAAGATATACTTTTGAACAGGCCAGAAAGCTAAATACCACTACTTAGAACAATTTTCTTTGAACTGTTGTCAGTTCCTATATTTACCAAAGAAAGACGTGATAGTCAATGCCTTCTAAGATGACCCATATTCCTTTAAACTCAGTTTAAGTCTTCTATTCGTTCTTTGGTATCTCTCACATTCCCATAGTTCTCCATGGTCCCCTCACACTCACAATCCTTTACACTATTTTCTGATTTGTCTTCTGCACTTTTGTTGTCCTCTGTAATGGATTCACCCTCAGTTCTGCAGGCCCTCTCTGAGCTGTTCTGACTTTGTACTCCATCAGCCACTGTTTTCAGTTGTGCCACCAATGGCTTTTAAGGATGATGAAGGCAACAAGAAATAAAAAAAAAAAACATCTCTCATTCTAGTTTGCTAACTCTATTAGATTGCTTTGCATAGGAGATAATTTCCACAGGCTACGGATTTTATTTGTATTACTTCAATTAATTATAATACAAAACAGTGGCACCACTTCATTAATCAGCTGCTTGAGAGAGTTACTTTTGCAAAGTCTTTTTGGTAATTTGATTAGAAAGAGCTATGGCTCTTACTATTATGACATGATTCACTATGTCCAAACAAACCACTTAGGGCTAGTTCTTAATACTTAAAATATAGGAAAGAAAGAAAAAGAAATAGAAAAGAAGTCTCTTGGCAGAAAATTGTGTTTCAGAGACTTTCGAGGCTCGCATGTAGTGGAGAGAAGCATACAGGAAATACTTCAGTGCCTTGAGAGGCATTTCCTCCCCTCCCCCTTAGAAAGATGCAGTAATTAAAACCTAATTATTATCTTCATTTTAAACAAAACCTAAAGTGAATACCAATTAATAACAACATACTAATGAGCATCTGCTGTGATGAAATTGAATATGAATGTGCTGCAAATTTTGGGTAATTTATTTTTTCGGGGAAGTGCCACTGGTCTCAATCTACTTCTGGAAGATTGTATAGACTGCACACATTTTCCATCATCTCTCTTATGTGCAGCAATTTCTCTTTTCAAAAAGAGGGCACAGCTCAGCACTGTGGATGTTTATGTATCCAAATGCTATCCATGCCACGGTGATTTCACGGCAATAAACTGAAGCACAAGACCACGTTTCACACACCCTGTGTATTCTCTTGTAGAAACAGGCCAGCTGCGGCACACCTCTGACACAGCCTCTAGTTACTACCAACCTCTGAAGGTAAATGCTCCTTTAGAAAACAACCCATAAAGTATGGACGTCCATAGAAAAAAAGCATGACAAAAGACGGAATATTCTTGGATATTACCAGATTTATTTTTTCTCCACTAAGTAACTGAAATGACGAGAACTTGTACTGGTTTAAGTGCTGTTTAGTAATTAATCAGAACGTTACAGATTACAAAATCAGCATTACAAAAACTCTGAATTGGAATTCCAGCATAAGAGTAAAATGGGTGAGGAGCTGGGTGAAGAAAGATGAAAACTCCTGCTGACAAGGGACACTACACTGAATAATGGGGTTAACAGAATACCTCCAAGCATGATTATTAAGATTATTATTTCTAAATGTTTTCATTTAGTAGGTAGTGCAGACCATGGCAGGACAAGGGGAAATGGGTTTAAGTTGAAGGAAGGAAGATTTAGGTTGGATATCAGAGGAAGTTCTTCACTACAAGAGTGGTGAGGTGCTGGAACAGGCTGCCCAGAGAGGCTGTGGATGCCCCATCCCTGGAGGTGTTCAAGGCCAGGTTGAATGGGGCCCTGGCCAGCTTGGTCTAGTATTACATATGGAAGTTGGGAGCCCTGCCTGAGGCAGTAGAGTTGGAGATTCATGATCCTTGAGGTCCCTTCTAACAAGAGCCATTCTGTGATTCTATGCTTCATTCACAAAAGGAAAGAAATTTAATAGCAACATTTATTTATTTATTTATTTTGCCATAATAAAAGCTGAATGAGTTATCTGAAACTGGAGAGAGTCATATGCCGGAACTGCTCTGCTGAGGATTCATAAGATGATATCTCAGACTCAGATAGGAAAGCCCACGGAACAGACACACAAAATGCAGAGCAAGTGACAGTAGGATAGACAGGACTTACCTGCAGAGTTCCAGAGGAATGCAAAAATGAATCTGTTGGAAAACTAGTGGTGGTAGATTACCTCTTCTTAAAGCTGACAGTGTAAGCGAAGACACAAAATAAGCACTGATCCTTTTCTAAAGAGATAGGATGTTTTTTGAACAAAAGCACGGAGTGTCACCTGTGCTCAACTCAAAATTTCTCATCTTGCTAGGTATCCAACCCTATCCTCTATTCTTAGTCTCATCTCAGTATGTGGCAAATCAAATTCAATTCATGAATCCAGCAAAAAGTCACTTTCTACCTAATCTGGAAGAAAACCAACCCACCAAATTTAATGGCCTTCCTGCATGGACAACAACTGGCACAAGGCAAAATAGCAAACCATACTGCAGTTGATGTGAATAAACCAAATAAGCTGCTGCCGACAAAGGAAGACAACATGTCTTCCTGCGTGAGGGGCTTAGGCTCTGCCCTGCATCCCTTACTCAAGCTCATCTAAGCAGCCCAATGAGACCTGGAGGTGTGAAGCCTTGAATAATAGGAAATGACTTGCCTCAAACACACACCACATACAGATTTCGTTCTGATGTGTTCTATAGACTGAAATTTTCAGCGTTGAGATGCTTATGACTAATTTTTTGTTACTAAAACTTCATGCAATTATACAAAAGAGTCAAACACACGAAACTTAAAGGCAGAGTCTACCACAACCTCAGAAACATTATCTGCTCTCAAGTACCTTTTTTCTAAGAACACTGCAACAGTAACCAATGAGACTACACAGACTCAAGCTGAAAAGATTTTGCACACATGTAGGTGTATGTGTACAAGCATACAGGTCTATGCACTACATAGGTATGCCTACACATTTATCTGAACACAGATCATACATATGTACGTATTGCTACAAATTCTGAGAAGTCCAGAAACAGCCTTTACAGTGGATAATGAAATTTCTAAAAATAGATGGTTTTCATACAGAATGTTTAATGGATTGATAAATAAGACCACATGAGATGGTGATCTTCCAAAGTAATCAATGTGGCATCTTTGGTCAGTTCGTCCATTCTAAACGAAACAGGCCTTACCAGTAAGCTCAAGTATTTAACTGTTACTTTCTATACTACTCGGTTTTTAACCAGCAACATGACTCCAACCGGAGGTATTTCAAGTATGGCTTCGTAGGTCAGGTGGATGGTTGACTGTAAGGGTCCTTTCCAACCTAAATGATTCTATGATTTTTATAACTGAACTTTCCAAGCCCCAAGCTCTGTCCCAGCAGACTTCGAACACACAAGCATCCTTACATAACGGGCTTGCAGAATACCATCAGCCTCAAGATGCAACCCGCCTGTTGAACCTATGCAACATACACCATAATTGTTTTATCTTGGGAGTTTATGGGTAGCTCATATAGTGCAGAAGAGAACCTAGGACAGTCACTGTCATATGCATACAAACATCTGTAATCTTATATTCTGGTTAGAAATACAAGATTTGGTTTTATCCAAATAAAAACTTCACATTTTAAATAAGAAGAAAGAAACCTTAAAAAAAATTAAGAGCGTAATCTGCAGTACAGCTCACAGATGTGGAGAGGCTGCAGAATATTTGCATTCTCCTTCTGGAAGTAGTAGCATTGCATAACCAAGGGATTTGCAGATTAACCAGTCTGGAGCATGAAAATTCATTCTACACTTTCAGATGGGGATTGTACAAAAAAACCTTCAAGCTATCATCTACAGCAGCAAGGTTAAGACTTGAAGTTTTTCCACATGAAATACAAATATGAACTTTACTGGACAACTGATGAAAGAGACACATTACTCTGGAACGGGACTCTTCCAGTAGCATGCACAATCAAAACCACACGACTGCACCCACACAGATGCACTGAATGTTACTCCAGAGAAGCTGATCCCCAAATCATGTTTTGTTTTTTTTTAAGAGCCTTTGATCAAGAGTATTTGCCCACTCAAAATAATTTGCTGTTTAAAATAAGAAGCGAGCAAATACACTCTTAAAACACATCCTCTCCTTGGTATACAGGACAATAAATAAATAAATAAACAAAATCCATGCTGATGTTTTTTAAGACTAAAGCCATCACCTTCAAAGTCATTAATTTCTGCATTTCTGGAATTACATGATCCTCGACGATCTGGAGTGGACAGTAAAAAACAGTTCATAAAAAAGGCTCAGTGAAACCAAATTAAACTGCAAACCACCTCTGTAAGGCAAAGCTGTTCCTTGCTGCAGAAATATAAGTACCATGGAAAGTATTCCCAATCTATCTCAAGTGTTACAGAAGAACCTAATACAGATCCAAAGCTGTGTCTTGTTCTAGAGAACTGACTGATCTAATCATTGAATGAGGAGCACTCAGCAGTTAACTAACATTACTTACTCAAAACACAGAGGACATAACCACACACATAGGAACATCTCATCAAAGAATAGAACTCTTTGACCCATCAAGCAATTTCATTTATTTCCATACAAAATTCTAAAATAGTGTTTGTTTTTTTCCTAAGATGAAACATTTTATATACTTTATGTGAAGGAAAGGCTACAGCAATGATAGAAAAAAATAATCCCCATAAGCAAATTGGCTTATACTCATTTATTTAAATTATGATTTTGTTAAGAAATGGGTTACATTGCACTACTTTCCTCTAAAATAATTTACTAATATTCATGAAATGTTCTTTTTTTTTAGCTGAATCTTGATTACCATTCAAGAAACACAAGTACAGCATTTAGAAACTGTTTTATTAGTAAATAAACAACACTATAAATAGGCTGGATACACAAGCAAATAAGCTTATCTAAATATGTTTTAGATGTAAAAGCATGCAAGTGAAAATAAAAACAAAAAATGATTTGCAGAGAGGGAACTGAGAATACTGCTTTGCATTACCATATTTCTGTTTCTCCAAACTCAGCGAGCCCCTCAGCTCTCACTCCCTCAATTCCAGCTTTTAGTCAGGGGGTCAAAATGTTTCAAAAGCTACTTTTCCTCCCAACACTCCTAATTTCTCAGCTTTTAATGAACTACTCTTTGAGCTCACCTACTCTGATTAACTGAAGGAAGGAACATGTCTGCTGCAGAGGATCCCACTTTGTCCAAAACAAATTTAGCATGCCAGTAAATCCTAAAGGACTTGTGGACAATGTCCTGATTCTCACTGATCTTAATTTCTCTTAAAAGTTAAAAAAATAAGGAAACTAGACTGGTATGAATACCTATATGAATATCAGTATTCATTATACACCATGAAATATTTTGCTATTAGATCAGAATTATCAGAAATTGACTGAAGTCCCCATCTCTATGGTGCCAACAACTTACACAAGCAAATCCTTATAATTCTGAAAGACTCTGCAAGACGACTGCTTCAGATGGAATGGCAAATAGACTTGCAATAAAGTTTATTTAACTTGCTGAACTTATTCTGAAGCCAAGATGTGCACAGGTGACTCCTCTGTTAAGTAAGATCTTTATCCCTGTTAAATGCAGAACAGTAAACTGCCATTTTTCCAGTTTCCCTACTTACTATTTGCATGATGTCTCCTTGCTTCTCACAAGTGCAAGGAGTCCAAGTTGACCATTGCTAGTAGAGTTATCATCACAGAGATGAAGCTATCAGGTTATTATCAGGTCTTTTTATTGCTAGTTATCATACTACAGGCACTTAGATGAAGCCTAAGAAATAAATTTTACGTAAAACAAATGAAAAAAGGATACTTCCATGAAAGACATCCCCATTAGATGAAAACTGTTTGAATAGTGACTTTAAAAAAGCTTATACTGACTGTATTTTTAAGAATACAGATATCCTTAAACTGTCTTCAAAGGGTTACATTAATGTTTCCACACTGTAAGAAACTAGTGACAAACAGCATCTGATAGTAACTGATTTCTCTAATGGGTAACCCTTTCAAAATGATTGTTTTTACTTGAAGCTGAAGGAGATACTGGTTTAAATAAAAATCACTGGTACCTATAGGCTGAGAAAAGGTATCAGGCGTCAACCTGTAGTAACAGCCTACGCAATGCCTAGCTTTGACTGAAAGTGCTGCAGTTACAAAGTCAGTAAGAATAATGGTGGCATAATTTTCATAGTGAAGAACATTCCGTAGTGAGTTCTCTCTCTTCTGGAGAAAACAGAAACCCCAGACACCACCACCAGCACTGAACCCAAGTTAAAGAAAATCTGAAAGGTCATATACACTCACAACAGTGATGGAAAAAAAAAGATTTTCCTATAGTGCTATTCTCTAATAGAAAATAATTTGTTCTTCAGTGCTAGACAAGGCCAGAGAGGACTTGTGATTGACCTCCATCTCTGCAACAAGGTGTTTAGCCTTCTGTTAACTTCAGCTCCCCTGGCATCTGGAAACAGTTTTTACTTAAGAACAACAACAACAATAAAACTAACAGAGTGGTACTAATGCTTTACATCAACTCTTTCTTTCTGTCTTTTTTTTCTTTTTTTCTCTTTTTTAATGTCCTAGATATTAGGCCCTTCCCTCATACTAGGGAATCTGAAACACACAAACTATAAAAATGTCAATCATGTAACCTTATACTAAGTAAGGCTGGAAAAAAAATGACCTTAACCTTTAAAGTATCATGCAGCACCCCAGTGCCCAAATTATAGGGAATGAATAAACAAGCAAGGAAAAGGACATTCCGTTTTAGTATATGGATGCCCAGAGCAGCTGATCTCAGAGGATTTCATAAACATATTTGGAAAAAGTAATAGGAAAAATGTAGCTTACGGAAGTTTCTGGTCCAAAAAACGTTGTATTGATAAGTTAGCCATCTTTATAAGCTAGACAGGATCGTAAGAGCACCTAATACAATTTACTTACTTCAAACTACAATTTCAAGAATCAACATTATTGTTTTATACTCTCAAGACTCTTTCATAAATCTTATGTAATAAAAAACCCCAATCCACTTCTGAACAGCAAGGTACTGGTATGGCAACCTTTGCTCACAAATAAGAGGCTGTTCAGGTTGTGGGCAGGTCCACAGTACGCATCAAGGTAGTTAGGAGCGTGCCCAAATCAAAGACAACCAAAGGAACTGTTTAGAGATACTGCAGTTCACCTGTTTTCCACAAGGAAACTCATCATGACTTTTCATCTTCCTAATAAATAAAGACTCTTGGTAATGAGGTTGCATAAACACCAAGATCAATTCTCTCACATGTAGCCAGCTGTGAAAGTTTAGTATTTCTTTTACTTTTACAGATTATTGAAAAGACACATTTTTCTTCACTACCTTTTCTTTACAGCCTTATAATTTATTCAAATTTATATATCTACTCAATTTTATCTTCATATCACTGTATAAGTGGAAATTGTTAGTGGAAAAGCATGTCATCTTTAATACATCATTTGTTTGCAAGGCTTCAAGATTATATTATCTTCATTAGATCATCCATAACTTATTGTAAAGTAATGCACTGGATACATTCAGTCAAGAACCATTAATTCTCTTCTTAAGGTTTACATCACTACAAGAGAGCACTACAAACTATTTTATTTATTTATTTATTTATTTTAAAGTTTGGGAGATAGACTGGGTTTTTTTTTAAAGATTTGTGCAGCCAATAATGCGTAGTTTTGTTCCCATAGTAGGGCTAACAAGAGGAGGAGACAATTCTTTTTTACCAAAGCTACTTCATTATTTGGAGCATCACTATTTCTGCAATTGGAAAGAGACAATGCTAAAAGCTTGCTGGAAGCAATTAGGTTAGATAACCTTCTGTGACAGCAGGAACCCAGCCAAACCCTATACAACTCATTTTCCATGCCAACAGACTATTTTGTTAGGTGAGGATTTTTGAGTGGTCTTCAGCAAGAACACGCTAGCCTTCCCATCCTTACCATTCAGTATTGCTCTATATTATGCACTAGCTGAAACTTCTCAGTTGACTTAACAAAATCACCCATGTAAAAATCTAACCAGGGGTATTAGAGCATCAGTGAACAATAAAATAAAAATCTGACAAAATGGCAGCATTTTCTCATCCATGTGGAAGTACAAAAAAGTAGTCTTAACTGCTTCTGCATTGCAGGTATTCAGAAACATGACATTCCACAAATCATCTAGATCATGAAGGCAGAGTAACCAAATGCATATATGCCTTTTCAAGCAAGAAGTTTAACAACTGTCAATCCATCCAGCTCATGAAAAACAGAAGCAGACTTTGACGTTCTACATGAAATAATACACAGGGCAGAAAAGCATTTTACCAAAGTATCTCAACCAGTTACCAAAAAAACTGAAGTAGTAGTTGCCAGATTGTACAAAGACTCAAAGGAAGCTTAAGGTTTATGAGAAAGAACATGAATATTTCAGTTTTGTCCAGCATCAAATATAATACATTCTACAGGCCAAACAGCGCTGAAGGTTTCATGTAGCACCCAAATTATCATAGCACAAGCTGTTTATAACTTGTTCACAAAATAAAAATAAAACTGAAAAACACTAGCCTGATACTGGATAATATCTGTTATCACTACTGTTCTACTCCTAGAACACAGTTTAACAAATGCTACTTTAATAG